>NC_087252.1:9665200-9965200 GCF_037042905.1 Lytechinus pictus
TTTCCCGTAAATAACATTTTCCTTTCTGCATGTTCTATATCCATTTGCATTTTTACTTTCCTTCGCTTTCCCCTATCTCCCCCTATCATTCTTTCTTTCTTTCTCCCACACTCTATATCTTAGCTTAGGTCACTCTGAACTTCAATTCAATAATGATAATATTGGTAATTTTTGGAAATGTGCCACCTAAGTTCACATCTTACCAAGATGTAAAAAGGTCTACACCCCATTCTGTCTTCCTTTCTCTCTTGGTATCTCGTTCTTTATTATTTTCATTTTTTAATGTATTTCTATCTATGAGAGAGTTTTCATTAATCATGATTCCCATTCAGTATAATGTAATGGCGAATATATTGATTATGTTCATATCTTACAAAGATGTAAAATGTATACACCTCTGATGTGAAAAGGTCTACACCCAATTCTGTCTCTCTTTCTGTCTCAATATCTCTTTCTTTGTGATTTTCTTTCTTTAAATGTATTCTTTTCTTTCTCTCTATGAGAGAGTTTTCATTAATCATGATTCCCATTCAGTATAATGTAATGGCGAATATATTGATTATGTTCATATCTTACAAAGATGTAAAATGTATACACCTCTGATGTGAAAAGGTCTACACCCCATTCTGTCTCTCTTTCTGTCTCAATATCTCTTTCTTTGTGATTTTCTTTCTTTAAATGTATTCTTTTCTTTCTCTCTATGAGAGAGTTTTCATTAATCATGTTGCCCATTCAGTATGATGTAATGGCGAATATATTGATTATGTTCATATCTTACAAAGATGTAAAATGTATACACCTCTGATGTGAAAAGGTCTACACCCCATTCTGTCTCTCTTTCTGTCTCAATATCTCTTTCTTTGTGATTTTCTTTCTTTAAATGTATTCTTTTCTTTCTCTCTATGAGAGAGTTTTCATTAATCATGTTTCCCATTCAGTATAATGTAATGGCGAATATATTGATTATGTTCATATCTTAGAAAGATGTAAAATGTATACACCACTGATATAAAAAGGTCTACACCCAATTCTGTCTCTCTTTCTGTCTCAATATCTCTTTCTTTGTGATTTTCTTTTTTTTAATGTATTCTTTTCTTTCTCTCTATGAGAGAGTTTTCATTAATCATGTTTCCCATTCAGTATAATGTAATGGCGAATATATTGATTATGTTCATATCTTAGAAAGATGTAAAATGTATACACCTCTGATATAAAAAGGTCTACACCCCATTCTGTCTCTCTTTCTATCTCAGTATCTCTTTCTTTGTGATTTTCTTTCTTTTAATGTATTCTTTTTATTCTATCTATGAGAGAGTTTTCATCAATCATGATTCCCATTCAGTATAATGTAATGGCGAATATATTGATGATGTTCATATCTAACAAAGATGTAAAATGTATACACCTTTCTACCGACTCTCTCTCTTGATCTTGATCTTTCAAAATAAATAGAGGTCTAATAGAATGGTCGTGACGTCGATATTGATTTCCCCTAAATAACGTCTATAGACATCATGGAGTGTTACTGGCAATAGGTGATTGCGCATGCTCTCGTGTGACTCAGCCAAATCGTGTATGCCGTGAAAGTATCAACTGACGAGTACTTGCGTACAAGCCCAAGACAAGAGAATGGTCGTTATTAATGCTCTTCTTCCAACAAAAAGATTTAAAGAAGAAAATTCTTATATAGCATCTAGGAGTACATATACAGTATAAACAACATATTAAAGTCATATCATTAGCGGTGATCCATGGGGGGGGGGGGGGCTTGGGTTGGGGAGAAGGTCGTCTCTCCCCCTAAAAGGATATTTTAATTTTTTTTTTACTTCCGTTCATGAAAAGGCCTATTTTCAAATAAAAAAAATATGTATATAAAAAATGAACACTCTATCAGTAGTTGAGTTACGTAAACAATAGTGGCCCAGACTCTAAACTAGGGTTTAATCTAAACTCTGTTTTAAAGTTGTGGTTTAACTGAAGATATCTAACTCTAATAGAGCTGGGTACGGTGAGACTTAGCAGATCAACCGAATCTCGGATAATTCCGTCTGTCTGGGAATGAAAACTAATTTAGTTTATCTCGCTTTTATAGTTTGATGAAAGAGCACTGTGAACACAATAATCGTAATCTTTGTTAAAGTTTGACTTTTCGGCTTCCCATAATTTTAGTACTGGGTCCCGCAACACAAAGATTAGCGATTAATCGCAAAATCAAATGGCCTATCAAGATCATCGTTGCATGCGCATTTAGCTCAGTATACTAAACTAGGAACCAATCAGAATTGCTCTTTCAAATTAGCGATTAATCGTTAACCTTTGTGTTACGGGGCCCAGACTAGACCATGACGTAGATTAAACCGGACTTCGGAATACGAAGCAGGCTATATACAGATATTACAATCATAGAGAAAACGCAAACCTCAGAGAAGAATGGAGGAAAAAAAGTTGAACGCAGGAGTGAATGTTTAAATCGAGAAATCACAATGGTTATTTCGAGGCGACCTATATACCGAGCGAAGGGAGGGTGATTAGAAGTATCCCTAGTTTAATTTTAGAACTGCCAATTAATAAAATTCTTGACTTGAAAATAGAATGAAAATAAATAAAGAATATGATTTTTCCACCTTTAATTTTGGCAGCTCTATAATTGTGATTCCATGCAGAATACAGCTAACAAAATACATGTGATGTGTTTC
The DNA here is from genome assembly GCF_037042905.1 of Lytechinus pictus. Classification (NCBI taxonomy): domain Eukaryota; kingdom Metazoa; phylum Echinodermata; class Echinoidea; order Temnopleuroida; family Toxopneustidae; genus Lytechinus; species Lytechinus pictus. The sequence goes on from NC_087252.1 coordinate 9,667,897, forward strand.
GTATTACAGACAATTTTATATTGATCATGTTCATTTCTCTCCCCGAATTCAAATCATTTTCAGAATAGAGACCGAGCTAATCAACATAATTAGAAATGAATGGGACTGTAGAACGTCGGGGCTGTTCCCCGCCGATTCCTTCATTCTCTTTTTGATAAAATGTTTCTGTTTTTTTCCGAACCGCATATCGTAAATTAACCCAATTATGACTTGTACATTGTCCGATATCAAATATTCCTTGCTCCTATTTGCGATGTAATATCCTTACATATTGTTAGCCGCGGCTCATAATATGACCAAACGTATTTTTACGATATGATAGCCACAGCAAAATCAACCCGAACCTATTTGCTACACCATACAATTTTTTTCTAATACGTTCCGCTATGCATCCGATGAAAAACATAAATCTTTTACGTGATATTACTTTCATAATTATGTGATAATTAGAATAGCTATTAACTTTTCTCTATACAATTCACTCCAATTAAACAAGGCATAGATGAACATGTCTTATTAAAGTGGTGTAATTGATGAGCTTCATATATCTTTTTTTTCATTTTATTACTTTTGCAGACCAAATTTCTTTTTTTTTCTTCTTTAACAAAGAACCCTGTCTTTCACTCTTTTTTTCATTTTTGGGTGGCAGGTCACATCTGATATATCATTGCGCAGTCACCAACTCGTAGAAGAAAATAGAAATGAGTGGGGAAATAGAAAGAAATTGTATGAAGATTTTCCTTGGTGGAACTTCTAAGCTGGGTTTATCATGGTCGGAATGGTCAGACAATAGGTAAATATAGGATTAGCGAATGAGCCGTCAATAAATTCTAATATTTTTTTCAGGAATAGGTACTGGGAATAACAATTTTTTTCATCCGGGAATTAATTTCTTGTCAGTTGTAAGGTTTCATCCTTTCGTGGCTTTTTCTTTTCTTTCCTTTATTCATTTAGTTATCAATGAATTTATGAATTTACTGTTTTTATTCATTTATTTTTTCGATTTATATATTATATCAATTTATTCATTCATTTGTAGAATTAATTAATTAATCAATGAATTAACTAATTGAATAATTAATTAATTGATTAATCAATTATTTTTTTCGGGAAGGGGGATGGGTGGAGAGGAGTTTTGTTATGTGCTGAAAACTAGGGCATTAACAAAATGGTGACCTTACCGGGAAAGGGGGGGGGGGGGGTAACATTATTGTGCTTTATTGTATTAAAAAGCCGTGCTGAATTTATCAAGCCAGTGCATCCGGTATGCACGAGACCACGTGACTCTGTTTTTCTGACACAATTACAATCGATAGCAAGAATGATGGTAGTGTAAACACATACGAAATTCATCATACGCCAAACTGTAAACACCATATCATTCATCCCCCTTTATGTTATACTTGCACTCGAACACGTTCTGTTTGCCAAAAGTCCGCCTCATCTTCCGAGTCGTCCATGATTGTGCATAATTCATTTATATTTGACATGTAAGATCCGATTTACATGTACATGCTCCATTTCATAATGATCATGAGTTAGCTAGATTAAAGGTTTAATATTTGTCTCCCCTGATATCCACGCATGCGTCTTAATTCATGCACGCAAAGAAGGTATATATATTTTATTCACAATCTCTAATCTCTTGCTCGGTCAAGGAAACGCGTGGTTAGTCTGGTGGCGAGCAGTAAAAACAAAAAAGTAAATCGGGAGGGTACGGAGGGAGAATGAATATTGCATTTTTTACATTTCAAAAGAAAAAAAAGATCTACACGCAATAGTTTCTATCATAATCATCAATATGATTATTTTCTTTATTAATTCTATTGCTTTTTGTTAATATTATTATTTCATATTGATTCATTTCCGTTTTCCACATATAACGTTTATTATTCCTTATCACATTATTCCTGCTCTCCTTACTTTGTTTCTCTTCTTTCTACTTTTCCCACTTGAAAAAGGGCGATTAGCCCCACCCCCTTCCTATGTAGCTACCGTCGTAGGAGTCTTCATTTTACCATTGTTTCTTCCATCACCATCCATCCCTTTTAATCCATTAAAAATGCACAGAATAAATATTATCATTATAATAATTGACAGGGAGACTTTCATTTCGATTGGCGGCTACCGTAATGACAGAGCTAAAATTGTAAGTGCTTTATAACATGCTACCCTGGTGGGTTTAAGAACGACTGGTGATCATTTCTTACGCGCAAAACCCTCGCTAATGAATGTTTTTGTATATACCATTTACCACAAGAAAGGACCACCAGTCGTTCTTAAAGTCGCCCTTCACTTAAGAACACCTTTATGAAACGGACCCCTGGAAACTATTTATGTTATGTTACAGTCTGACCAACAATGGTATGTAATTGGTAAAAAAAGTAATGATTTTGGGTCGTTCTGGAAATTGTGTATTTCCCATCGTCCTATCAAACGGCATCCCCCTAACTATTATCTATCATACAAAAGCGAAGAATAGACAAGCTTATGTTATGTTCGGGGGGTAGTTAAAACAACCTCGTTTACAACATTATTTTGTACACGAATTCAATTGAGATTTCAGGTGATAAAAAGGGGGCATTGTCCGTTTATATTTAAACAAAGCATTTCGTCTACACCATCCTCTCTCTACCACTATGCTCATTATCTCGTTACTACCATGGCAACGATGAGAAGATGCTCTCCATCGTCTCATCGCAAGCCGTTTAACGACCAAGCTATCCGTTAAATCTCAGCAGATTAAATGCCTCTTGTGAGACAATGATATACTATGAGAGGAGGGATGAACTCATATAATCGAGTTGAGGTAGGGAGTTGAGACCTGGGAGCCTGATGCTACAGAGAATGCTTAATTCAAACGCAACACCAAAATCAAGTGAAGAAATATTCCAATCCGATTGGCTGCAGAATAAGTTTTGCCAAATGATTGGGTCTTCATCAAGATAAGATAAGAACATATCACGATACCAACAGTAATTCGTGTAAAGCCCTCCGCAGTCTATACGATCCGATGCTATCGGATTTTTTTTCTAAACAAATCGCATTTTACGTTTAATATGAAAGTTACACTAGGTAAAATCGTCTATGGAAGTTCAAAGGAACGCTGTGAATATCAAATTCAAATTTCTGCTTCACTGCAAGCTTTATGTTGGAGTTTAAATCAAATCAGCTTAAAATCGTTGCCGATGGAAAGGCTGGATATGACGTCACTACGATTTAGAATCGAATTTGCTTTTATCCCTACACAGAGGCTGACAACAGACTGAAATTAAAATTTGTATCGACTGTGAAATCTTATTAACTGCGTGAAATCCAGAAATTGTACACCCCAAATTAGGAACTTTAATCCTTACAATTTTAGGCATAAATGCTCGATCAAGAGAGAGGTAGATAGATAAAGAAAGAGCGAGAGAGAGAAAGAGTCAGAAAAGAGTTGTAGACCTAGGCCCCGTCTTACAGAGAGTTACAATTGATCCAATTCATTGTAACTCTATGGAAATCCATTAGTGTCATAATTTTTTCTGCAGGAAATTTGCAAAATGTCCTTTGTGAACAAAGGAAAACACATCAAATTGTCAAGAAATCAATTAATTTACAGATATGCATTCATATCTATAAACAATTTTGAACAAACATGCATTTTATATGTTGACTTTGCTGGCTTTCCATTGTTGCGATTGATCGGATTAATCGTAAGTCTTTGTAAGACGGGCCTCTGGGGTGGTATTCTGAGATCCATTTTATCTCAGATAAAATAAAATATTTTATCTCCGTTAAAATCAGTGAGATAAAATACCATTAAAATCTCTGCGAATTGGTATTCTGAGAACAATTTTATCTTTCAATTCAATTCAATTCAAGGTTTATTAAAAACATGAGTCGCAGCCAAATGGCTGAATTGGCCGTGTATACAAAGTAAAACCATTAAAAGACTCATTACATATTTCAAAAATTAAAAAGCAGTTACCTTTGTAAAAACTGACATGAGAAATATGTGTATAGGCAAGAATACTTAGGCAATGAAAATTTATATACATGTACATAAGATAACGAGGAAAAGGTAAATTAAGAATAATAAAACAAAATAAGTAAGCTGTAAAAGACTAATAAAAATATATGGATATTAGATAAAAGAGTTGATTTCCTCATTCATGAAAAAACTTGATATTGCAAGTAGACTGGTATTGCTTTCAAATGAGCAATGGGTTTATTGATTGGGCATGTCTTTATTCAGGAGATCTATGAAATATGGTATGGGGCTATTGCGAAATCGATTTGTCTTACATTTGTATTGCTGATATCTAGGAGTATGTCGGAGATTGATGGTTAAGTTCTTTGGAGGAGGTAACCAGGTACTGAATGTTGAATGTTTGGTTAAAGACATTGCGAAATCCAGGCTGAGTTTCTCCCTTCTGTATTCCAGAGTAGGAATTTCACATGATAGGCAAGCACTGGCATAATCTGTGTAGTTTGGGCCCAACATGATTCTACAAGCTCTTTTTTGAATTTGCTCTAAACTTCTTACATGTTTCTTTGTAAGCCCACCATTAAAAACTGGAGTGCAATATTCCATAACAGGACTAATGTAGCCCATGTATACCAATTTCAGATCCGGTAGAGACAGCCCATATCGCTTCAAAAGCCTAAACATGTACAACTTCCTGTTACATTTTTTGATGATTTCCATGATATATAGGTCCCATTTTAGATTAGATTGGACGATTACACCGATAATTCTAACAGATTGAAGTTTTTGTAGAGGTAAGTTATCAATATAAAAGCTTGGCTCAGCAGGAGGATATTTGGAGAATGTCACAGTTAGTGAAGAACATTTTGAAGGGTTCAACTTCATGTGGTTTAGGGAGGACCACTGATCCAGATTGTATAATGTAGATTGTAAGTCAGAAGGATAATTTTCTTTACGACATTCCAACAATGTAAGATCGTCTACATATTTATAGCAATCGACTGATGTGTTTTCACAAGCATCATTAATAATAATCGGGAAGAGGATAGGACCTAATTTAGTCCCTTGGGGCACGCCATCATGACTGGGTAAGTAATTAGACAAAGTGCCTTGATATTTTACACATTGTTGATGATTTTCCAAAAAACTTATAATCCATTTAATGATACAAGGTCGTACATTGAGTTTGATCAACTTCCTAACGAGGATGTTATGATCCAGCCTATCAAAAGCCTTTGTGAAATCAGTACACACAACCGTAGATAGACTCTTGCTCTTTTCGCCATTCTCATACATTTTGTGGAGCAAACTCACAAGATAATGAGTGGCCGAAAAACCAGAGCGGTTTCCGAATTGTCGTGAGTCAATTTTGTCAGTGATATCTTTAAAAAGCCATTTGGCTATAAAAGATTCTGCAATTTTAGCAAATTGACTTGTTAATGCGATTGGTCTGAGATTGTTAATGGTTGCCGGTAATGATTTCAGAATTGGGGTTATTTGAGCTTCTTTCCATTGTTGTGTACTATTCCCGTTTGGAATGATAGGTTGATTAAATCAGTTTATCTCGGTAAGACACACCTACCTTTTTAATCAATATCCAATTAGAAACGCGCTTTTATAGCTCTCTCATGTCACTCAACCAATGGAAATCCATTCCGCCAGGAGGCGTGGCAAAGGAGTGAGATTGCGTCAATTTATTTACTTCAAATACGCTTACCCTATACGCTTGCGCATCTTTACAGAGATTTCTTTTTAACAAAAATGACAATACTCTCATCTTTTTTCGAAGTCTATATCGCATCTTTTCATGCGTCATTTCAAAGACAATATTAGTCAAGAAAAGTCTTATGAAATACTTTCTGATTGTACAGGAATAACGTTAAGATGTTATTCTCAATAAAAATGTAATTTTTCTTCATTTTCATGTCAACAATTGGGGTTAATTCACCTATAAATATTGGTGAAATCAACGTCGCGGAGATAAAATAGCCCCTACCCTCTTTTAAGTTTATTTTATTTTTTCTTCAAAGTAACATGGGCGCAAGCGGTTAAGCACAATCATCCGCGTTGCAATGGCCAGATACGCGATGGGTATGCCTACGCAGGCACTGTTCTGTTGCGTTGCATATTTAGATACGCAAGATAAAATTTATACGCAAGATAAAATGTCATCTCAGAATACCAATTTCATTTTAAGAGATAAAATAAAATATTTTAAAGATAAAATGACCTCAGAATACCGCCCCTGATATATATATAAAAAATCCATGTTCTATTGTTCGAAATAAAAATCTGAACTGAAAATTCTCCGAAAATTTATTTTGCCCAAATGATAATGGACCCATCAGACACTGTACTGTGCAGCGCCGGAGTTACGTTGCTCTATCCCTTAAAGAAGAAAGAAATATACTGATTTTGAACATAAATTATGGCCTTATTATATATCGATGGAAAGATAATGATTTGGGAATTATTTTTGGGCCATTTGAAAATAACGAAAATAATACACAAGATGGATATCGCCAATTAAAAAGCACTTAAACACCTCTCCGAAATATGACTCGCATCGGTCTCTGAATTGACTCGAATTTGATGACGTGTATGAGAGTACCAGAGACGTGATTGGCTCTCCCATATCAAGCTCCACTTGCGTGCAAAACCTATTGCGATTGCTAGTGAACGTGCGATTTCTCCACACTGTCACCGAGTAGCTCGATCATGACATGGAAGAAAACCTTGAAGATATATCTAGATTTGGATTTCGAAACAAATGTTGTTGACGAAAAGGATATTGATGATGAAGATTCTAGCTCTAGTGGACAGCAAAGCGACATGGAAGAAGGAAAATTAGGGGATAGCGCCGGTGATGGAGAGAGGAACGAAGCCCTGTCGCATCTAGTCAACTCACATTAATTTGGAGGGTTTTCTTCCATTTCATAATCGAACTACTCAGTGACAGTGTGGAGAAATCACACGTTCACTAGCATTCGCAGTAGGTTTTGCACGCAAGTGGAGCTTGATATGGGAGAGCCAATCACGTACATCTCTGGTACCATCATACACGTCATCAAAATCGAGTCGATTCAGAGACTGATGCGAGGCCATGCGAGGCATATTTCGGAGACGCATTTTAGCGCTTTTTAATTGGCGATTTCCATCTTGTGTATTATTTTCGTTATTTTCAAATGGCCTATAATGATAATCCCCAAATTATTACCTTTCCATTGATATATGATAGGGCATATGTTCATAATCAGTATATTTCTCCTTTAAATCGTTGCACACCAGGCAGGGTAGCAGCTAATCCAATCTTTTAACGCCTTTTTGTTTTGACGTGACGGGGGCTTGAACCTCCAATATCCCGGTTGTGAGTCGGACACCCTATACCGACTGAGCCAACACACTGGTATAATACAAGTAAGATATTAATATACGTAATAGATTCTCCAATGCATGACACCCAATGAAAATCATGAATGATAAAAACTTTGTCATGGAAAAAACATCAGATGAAAGATAGAGGGAGAGAGAGACAGAAGGAGAGAGAGAGAGAGAGGGGGGTAGATATTTTACATCTTAGCAAGATGTGAACTTATATTATTGAATGGAAGTCAAGGTTGAATGGAAATTAAGAGAGAGATAGAGAGGGAGAGAGAGAAATAAATCTCTACGACAAAATGACTTTTGTAGATAGAGATGACCACGGAATGATTATCAACCCGCCTAATTTCCGCGATATTATGAAATGATCGAAATTGACATACTTTTAAGGCCCACTATACACACAACTCCCAGCGAGCCAATCATGCAAACGAGTTTCATCCATTTCATCAATTAGATTGGTTACTTGTTAGAGCCGGTGTGCGAGGCCACGGGGAGGTTGTTATCATAAACGAAGGAACCCCTTTTTTATACATCGGTCACATTTGCTATACGGCGGCCGTACGGCGAGTCGAAAACAGCCGTTTTATTCGTTGTTATTCAAACCACTTATTTGTGATAGGTCCATGTTTGTAGCTGGTACAAAAAATGTTAAAAAGGCTATTTTCGACTGGCCGTACAGCCGCCGTAGAGCAAATGTGACCGAGGTATTAATCGCTGCACGGCGGGCGTCATCATTGATGAAGGGCTTGCTTTTCAAATTTATGTATTTGTGTATGCATTGGCGGAATGAGGCAAGCCTTTTAAGGGGGTGGCTGGGTCAAACATGGCGTATGTGCAATTTTTTTTAATTTTGCAATTGAGCGAAGTGAGCGAGCAAATATGTTGAATTTCCTTTCACGAAGAGAGCTGGATTTTTGACAAATTATTAATGCAGACAATCATGATTTAGCTCCTTTCCTCTCTTTTCATTTCACCCCCCCCCCCTTGGCCATGACCATCAAGCCCCTATCTATACGCCAGAGTCTGTGTGTCAGGGTGGGGTCTGGGGTGGAGCGGCGAATGCCCTTTAAACAAGGTTCATTGAATTATAACATCGGGTTTATATTTAGTGTGATATTGGAATATTTGTTCCTAAAAGCGATAAGCGTTCTATTTGAAAATACGAGAAAAAGATCGAAAGAGTGTTTAAACATGCTAAAGCTTCTTTTCCATTTCAATATATTAATGAAATTGTGGTATGGATGTAAGGAATAACAAAAAGCACTATGCTTGCAGAAGTGTAATACAATATAGATAGATAAACATATAGATAGATAAATGGTATTTATTAAAATTCTCCTCATATTGCAGTTAACAAACTGAATTGCATGTTAATTACAAAGTTGGAAATAAAAGTATACATTTCGCCGATTACATTTTACAATGTGATGTTTAAGTGTGCAGTGCAAATTAGATAAAATACTGCATACCATTGATCTTAATATGATACAACTAAAATTCCATTCATGCACAATTGTATATTGTCATAATCAAGAAAGATTTGTGGAAAGAAGAATACAAATAAAGAGAAGTTAGAAAGAAAAAAAGAAGAAAAACCCATTAGGGAGGGTAAGATTGACCCTGACAAGAACATGTGACAAATACATAAAATGAAGGGCAAGCTACGGCATTGAACATGACAAATAATCCTAACAGTAATATACAATACAATACATAAAGCATAATCATCAAGGGTTAGTCATATTGATCGGGTGTGGTCTGTACGCCCACTAAATACAATCTGGTGAGTCATGATTTCAAGCAGATCTGAGTTCAATTTGCAAAACGGAGATGGGAAGTCTATCATTTGAAAATTTCTCATTTAAAATTATTTCTTTTCATTTTGTCCACGCATAATATTCACGAGAGATATGTTGAATACTTGTACTCTTTTTTTGGTTAAAATATTTTGATAACCATTCGTTTTCTTCTGTACAATTAAAGCTTAACACCTATTTATTTTTTTCTATTGGATTAATTATAGATATTGTTAGCACTTGGAGAGTCGATTATTTATTGTTATACTGTTGTAACGCGCTCTGAGCAAATTTAAGATAATATATGAACAAAAACGCTGTATATCAACAAAATGCACAAATATAAACAATAAGTATTGATGACACCTAAAGCAAATGGCAATTTCCACCATTGACGTACCGTATGGTCCAATTAAAGGAAAAAATCAACTAAATAATTTTCCTTTCGATCGGACATGTGGGATACACTACTGCCGCATACTGGTATATATACGACTGTTTGATGTATTAACATTTTGTTTTGTAATTTGAATTGCATTAAGGAGGTTGATTTTTTTTAATCTATCTTTGTATGAGATCATTATTCTAGTATTTGTGATGCTGTCGTGGCGGGCTTTATTTGGTGCTAAAAAAAAACGCTGTAAGTTGAGACAACGAAACACTGCAATTAAAGCAAGGAACATAGTGACCTATATCATTACATATATTACTACAATTATTGTTTAAATAAACTAAATCTATTTTTTTTAACAATAAGTTATAACTCTGTTGTGTTCCAGTTGCGTATAATTATGCATACTATCCAAATTATAGATATCTTTGTTCGTCACTTTTCTTCCCTCTTGTCTTCCTTGTTTCACCTCCTTCTTTTGTTATTTAACCATCTGTAATCTTCTCTTCTCTTCCATTCATGTTACGTTTAAAATTATGTTGTTTGAATGGCGACATTTTTTTCCCTTTCTAATTATTGTGAATCGTACCTTCCAGAATGACCACAGAGTCCCACAGTGTGTGCCACAGTTTGTTCACAGGATGTTCACAGTGTGGAACACATTGTGAAGTCCCTTTCACACTGTTAAACTTGAACATTTTAACAGTAAGAATCACACATTCACATAGTCGACCATGTGAACACGCTGTGAACATTCACACTGTCGAGGAGATCACAGTGTGAAAGATCTTGACACTGTTAAATATGAGCATTTTAACAGTGAATAATATTTTCACATAGTCCACTATGTGAACACACTGTGAGCACACTGAGTGACATTGTGTTTTTTACAACAGGGTGATTTTGAAGTAGACATTCATTTTCATGAAAATATATGGACAATTTAGACCCTGCATTGTTCAAGAAGATGACGAATCCACTCTTTTGTAAACAAAATAATATTGGTTATTTTTATAAGTAATTGAAGTGACGAGCTCTTTTTTTAAGGTTTCACAAATGCTATAAAAACTATTATGTTACTATTTTTGCATATACATGTTACCAGTGGCAAAAAAACACATATAGCTCACAATAACAATTACGCATGGTTCAAGAAAATGATGAATCCACTCTTATGAATCCACTCTTAATAATATTGGTTATTTTTATAAGTAATTGAAGTGACGAGCTCTTTTTTATTAGGTTTCACAAATGCTATAAAAACGATTATGTTACTATTTTTGCATACACATGTTACCAGTGATAAACAAACACATATAGCTCACAATAACAACTTAATGCAATGGCTTCCCATGACTGTACTGAAATAACTCTCAAGATGTCATTGGTCATGTGTAATCCCAATTAGTCTGTACTACTACATGTAGAAATCTATAGAAAGTGTCATTCTTCTATAAAACTGTAAGTTATTATGTAGCTGGCCAGTCTAGTCATGCTTGTGGATGTGTATGTGAGGATGTGTGTGTGTGTGTGTGTGTGTGTAAAATACAGGGGTGGATCCGGGATTGTCCAAAAGGGGAGGGGGCACATTTTTTCCGAGGAAAAATTCGACAAGCAATTAAAAAAAAAAAAAAATTAAGGATATTTCGTCCCCGAAAAAAATTGACAAGCAAAAAAAAAAGGCTTCGCTTTCAAAAGGGGGGGGGGGGGAGGGGGCACACTTCTGTTTTAGGGCCATTCTTACATTACAAAGTATAATTTTGCTTCTCAAAAGGGGGGCACGGGCCGGCTGTGCCCTCCCCCCCCCCCGGTTCGCCAGTGGTTACATATTTGTTTTGCTTAGGCCCTATCTCTCCATTTTTTTAAATATCTGTATTTCATTTTTATTATGTATGTTCCATTATTGTTTACATCTCATTTAATGTAAGACCCCACCCACAAGCTCTGCTTTTTGGGGGTCCTCGAAAACCTCTCATATTTTTTGGTATCATGTGTTCATTGATTTGTACTTATATGTCTGTTTTCTTATAATAAATTCAACTTGAACTTGAACGCTGAAGGATTCGGTTGAAAGTAGTTAAAAAATGTTCCCCCTTCAAGTCACTTGGGGGGGGGCGAAAGCTAACCCTTTTGAGACTAAGGCTTGTTCTTAAGCCAGAAAACTATTTTTTAGAAGTCCTAATTGGAATAATATTGAAACCATATAAAATTGTACGCATCTAAATTTGGAACTCATTATACTAGTCAGTCGTAAAGTCATATATAGTCTTAGGTACACAATCGTGAAATGACCCACGTTGAAAGACCTGTAGAAAACACTCGCCTCAATAAGTGGAAATTCAAATCTAAATGAATGTAGGATGCTAAAGCCTGTTTGGTATGCAGATATAGCAATTGAGTCTTGGAACATTGTGTGCGGGCACGTCAGGATCCAATTACCGGGTCAATAATTGTAATGCAAAGCGCTTAGAAAAATAATGCATCAAACATTATATAAGTGTAACTTTTATTATTATCATTATTAATATAATTATTATTATCATTATTATTATTATTACTATCATTATTATCAGTATTATTATTATTATTATCATTACTAATTAATTATTATGCCCCAGGGGGAAAAATACAAAGTGTGGCTAATGGAATTTACGTTTTTACGTGCTAAAATCAGTATTTAAAATAGTAAAACATAACTTTATATAAGAGTGTTCACATAATTGTTTTATTAGGTAAGAAAGAAAGCTCTTATCAATCATGGCAATATTTACGTCCATTCCAAAAATATATGCGTGCTAACTACTGCAAAGAGGTATGCAGAAGTCATGCTATAAATTTGCACATTCTGTACAAGGTAGAAACAAATCTCACATTCAGAAGCTAATGAGATTGATTCTGTAGGGAGTGGCTTGTTTTGGATGGGGGCTTCTTTGGAGGTTTCTAAAAAATGATTTCAAGCATTTTCTCCGTCAAGGCTTTGACGTGATTGAATTTCACCTATAAAAGAAAAATAAACGAACTTTTTTAAAGAAAAAAAATGGATGAAGATAAAGAGAACAGGAAAAGAAGAAAAACATTGCCGGTAACACGATGAAAAGATGAAGGATGGGAATGGACAGTGACGGTTGGAGGGGAGGCACACTCTACCCGTGCCCCTCCCCCTTTAAGAGTAATGAAAAAAATTGTCAAAGGGTGTTCGTGATGAATACCCTTTTTAAATTTTGTTTTTTTTCAATTATTTCTATATATTTTTTTTTCTAATCATTATTATTATTATCACTTTTTGCTCGTGGTTTTTTTTCGTAAATAACTATCGTTCGGAAGTGATGAACTTTTAAACTTTTTTATCATTATTTTTTTTTTCTTGCCAAAAAAATTCTGAAGAAAAAAAAAGCACTCCATTTTAGGAAATCCTAGATCCTGGGAAGTGGAGAAACAGACGAACAGGGCAAGAAGAAGAACAAGAAAAAGAAGAAGAAAAATAACGACAAGAAGAATAATGAAAAGAAGAACATGGAGAGGAATAACAGAAACAGGAAAACGAGGCAAAAACTAAAATACCGATTAAAAAAACAAATCAATCGATGGTTTTCAATCTTTCAGTTTATTTTTATTTTCGTACAATCGTGATCAATAATGACTACACTCTGGCATACAATTGCAAAATTCACTGAGACCTTTCCCCTATATAATTATAGTGATCGCCATTTACCAGGGCAAACAAAACCCATCTTAATTAAACACAGTGCCAGTTCACCACAGACTGTATGCCCATTCAAAAAGTGTTGCATAAAAGGACAAAGCTGTAGGACATTGTCAAATTCTTTGATTCTTGCCTATTCCTGTTTATGGACGCTCAATTTCCAGTTTAAAACACTTTCACTGCATTAATTGTAATTATATTCTTTTTTAATTAAAAATTCTTACAATTTACATTTTGCATGGTATTTTTGTCTCCAACAATGAAAGTAACACAAAATTGGTGCTCGATTTCAGAAAAGCCCTTGTGTGGATGACGAGTGGGTAGCCATATGGAAATCAAAGGCACGGTAAAATGCTACTCGGATCAATGAAATATGCTTCAGATCTCAAACGTACGTTTCAACAAGTTTCAAAAGCACCTATTCTTCCTGATTACTCGCTCGTTTGATATCCGAGAGAAAAATAACTCATACAGACCAGTTTGTACCGGCCTGTAACAAAATAAAACTTAGTATCTACATGTCCAACGTATTAAAGACGACCTACGATGGGAAGTCCGCCTTCATAAAAAGTTGATTTGAATTAAAAGAAATAAATAAACAAGCTTTAGGCTTACAGTTTTATCAAAATCGGATGTAAAATGAGAAAGCATTTTGCTTAATTAAAAAAATGACTGTTTATTTCATTACTTTTGTTGGAAACACTTTTTGGGGAGTCCGGAGTTCACCACTGTTTTCTGATTACAATCGAAATTGTTTATATCAGAGCCGAGAGAATCATTTTAATGTGGTACATTAGCCAACCATGATAAATCTGTAACACATTTACATGTATACATTGAAAAATTAGACGAAAGAACTAGCGCAAGAATCGCCAAGATATCAAAACATTTCAGTATCGAACGAAATGTCAATCAATTCCTTAACCTAAATTGATAGTAATTATTCAAAATAGGGCATGTATTAAATACTAAGTTAGAAATTTCAAAAACATGATAAATGGAAATAATACAACAAACCAGCGCTTTAAAACCATCTTAGGGCATTAGAGAGCGCGCGTGTGTGTGTTGCGGTATGCGTATGCAGGGATTTGTGGGTGTTTTTATGTGTGGGGTTTCGCGGGGGCGTGTGTCTGCGGGTGTGCGTGAGTGTGTGTTCAACGGGCGTAGCCTTGCTCAAGCGGGCTAATGGAAATAAGCGCTTAGGAATATTGCATCAAGCACTAATTAAGTGCTGCATGTTTTAATTATATTATGCTTCTGTGTGTGGGATACGTGGGGGGGGGAGTGGGTGTGTGTGCTGTATGTGGGAATGTAGAGAAGATGGCGGAAAGAGAATGTATTTAAAATATACAGCTTTACTTTGTCGCGGCGGGGGGAGGGGGGGGGGGTAGGGTGTGAGAGGCAGTATAGCATGAGCCGAAATATTCCAGGGGGCCAGGCATGGCGTATGAGGCAACATGAACGAAGCAAGCGAGCCAAAATTTTGACCTTATTATTAATGGAAGTTCATCTGTTAGCAAGGGGATCTATTCCCTACAAGTAAAATAATCCTGGATGAATTCTAAAATACGGTGATATATACATAAAATGTATTATAATATGATTGAACACTGTACTTTTAATAGCTTCGTCAATACTTGAATAGCAATCTTTAAATCAGGCATTGTAGTTAAGACGATGTGGATGCTATTTAACTTTACGCTATATGTTTGTATATCCTAGCAGTAGTTCTCTTTGCTTCTGAGAAAAAAAATCAAGCAAAATAATAATAATAATAACAATCATTCTATATTCGACTTGCCAGCTAGCAAGATAGCATAATCATTAAAAGCTTCATGCGATTCAAGCTTCTAAACAAAGTAATCAACATGATTAAATTCATCATTACAATGACGTTAGGCTTATTTAATGGTGCTCAACAGTGCTTTCGGGCTAGGATGTGTATAAGAATAGGCAAAGAGCTATACAAACCATTGAAATATTGTCAAAATCATCAAGTACCTGCATATCATACACTAGCAGAGTTATGGGGACATGGATTTAGTTAGAATCAGCAAGATTATCTCAAGTAGGAATAAAAATAGATTCCGGTGAAGTTCTACAAGAAAATAAGCATTATGCCAATAACATTGACAAGATTCTATTAAAAATCTAATTCTACACTAGTCTGATTGAATACTGATTTTGAATAAATGATAATGGGAAGAGAATCATGTGAGAGGAAAAGAGATAGATAAATGGGAGGAGGGAAAGAGACGGAAAGCTAGCGAAAAGATTTAGGTGTGTGTGTAAGGAGGGGGGTCATTGGGACAGAAAGAAAAATGACAAGGAGTGACGGAAGGACAGGCACACACACACACACATAGAGAGAGAGAGAGGGGGGGGGGGAGAGATCATTAGATAGGACGGGAATGAATGCGAGAGAGAAAGAAAATTAATGCAAACGAAAAATGGGCAGACAAAGATAGTGAGAGTGAGGAAGAGAAATTCAGACATCAGAAGAGAGACAGAGAAAAAAAGAGAAAGACGGATACAAAACATACACCCACAGGCAGAAAGATATGGAGGGAGTAAGAGAGATAAGCGAGGGGGGGGGGATGACATCGCTCATGCGTCAATGTTTTATAGCTTGAATGTCAGTGGTTTAAACTGGTATGTTTATTTAGATATGAAGCAAACTCGACGCCCAACTCTTCTTGGCACGTATCACCAGATCGTCACGACGCCACATTTTATATAGATACTGCACTTCAACATTGCTCATATTAAAAAGGACTTAAATTAACTCCAGGATTCAGGCTAAGATCAAAGGAGGAATACATTTTATATAGAAAAACACATGAATGGTGTTCATATAATAATCATAAAATCGGAAAAAATTAATAATAATCAACCCAGATTAAGGAGTACGCTAACTTCTGGAATAAGCCTGCATGAGTTGCCACGATCAGCACGCGAAGTTTAATCCCGCCGGGTAGGCCTAATCCCTTTAAAATTCAATCGTGGTTGACCACAATTTAACATTACACTCGGGATTCGAATCCATGACTTTTTTAGAGACTTCGAACCACTAGGTCACGTTTCCGCACGTCTCTTTTTATATTGGTTGGGAGCGAAAGTAAGAGAAACAAGAAAATAGTAAGCCACCTCTCATTATACTCTGAACCTTCATCAATGTTAGCTAAATGGTAGTTGCTACTTTCTGCCGGTACAGTGTCATACAGGTTAGCGTCTCTATATACCAGGCGGGTCAACTGGGCTGACGGCTGTAACCAAGACTCCCTGTTGATTTAGCTGCGCCTGGCAGAAATGATCAGTGCGTTTTCCCGCGTTCAAGGATATGCGTGATGTCACTATCGCTCAAATATCGATCACAGAGGATGTGATTGGATATGTATTGCGTGCAATTCGACCCTTAAATCAAAGATGCATCATAAAATTGGTGAAAATTGAAAATCGGAATGAAGTTAAGGGTTAACTTGAGGTGCTTCACGGAGATGAGCATTGTATTGATGGTGGTTGTATGACAGGGGTGGGGATAAAACTGCAAACCCACTTCGTAGGGATGACGATATTTTTTTTTCGTTGTTATTCGTGAGAGATCTCTCATTTTTAATTGAATATTATAAAAAGATTCGTTCTCTTTTCCTGAAAAAACCCTCAATTCGTTAAAAACAATTGTCTGATTTGGTTCTTTACGATTTCTTTTGTATCCTCTCTCATTTTCCTCTAATTTCAACGAATAGGTGAAGATGTGGAGGATGACTATTGCGTTAACAAAGAATTATCTACCTATTCAATAATCTAATTACATGCTAATCGTTGCTGTTAGTTATGATTGCTTTCTCTTTAGGTTAATGAAAGCAGATTGACCGCGGGGGGGGGGGGTGGAGGGGGTGACTAACACTAACACTAACACTAAAACAGAGGATACATCAAGTTGTATAGAGAAAATAACATGTCTTTGAGAGAAAAGTCCTTGTTTTGCAACTTGGTATCATAGTTACTGCGGTATAAAGATATCGATTTGTTAATTAGTAGACTATCATGGAAGTGGGGCTATATAGGCCTATTATAAATCTACACTACTGAAACTGTTGCATTATGGGAAAGGAATATGACCAGATTTTATTACTTGAGGATTTGAGGTGGCGTTGCTAAGGATGTGAGTTCGTATCTGCTTTACGAAAATAATAATAATTCTCGATTATGGAATAAAGAATAGAAATAAGTAAATAAAGCCTTGTCCGTATGTAAAACAGTAATACACGTCCTACACAAAAATCCCAAACATTACAATGACAGCAGAGGCTTAATTATCTGCATTTTGCAAACTGCTTTAAAAAACAACATCTATTTTCCCTCCGAAGGGTTCTCTAAAATAATGAAATCCTTCAAAAGTACGATAAATAACCTTTGAATTAATTCATTACAATGGAATATTGCCAACATTTCTAACGTCCCTAATCACATTCTTAAAAAAAGGATATTATTGCCAATGCATTCTTCCTCGAAATTAATTGAAAGAAAATGACCTCGGCTCGGCGAGTTATCAAAATTGAAATTACCACATTCAGGTGCGTTATCATCCGACACTCCCCTCAGAGGCTAGACTCGCTGTACGGCACTGCAACTTTACGTCGCGATCGATGGATTATACATGCCCTAAATATTTCTTGGTTTTTTTCAACGCAAAACCTAGATTTGCAGTGTTGTTGAGTGTAGGAGGCTGGGATGTTTCATATATGGAAAGTGGCGGTAAAAATGAATTAGTTTTGGAGCGATGGGCTTTACGTGAAATGAATTAAACATTGGGATATGACGCTTTCTCAAGGCTATATCGAGATTTATTCATGAAGTCTGTGTTTCATGGCCACTGTGCCATGTTTGTATTTAAGCACGAGGGAAGGTAGAATGTTAGGAAAGCAGAGATACAAATATATATAGAGAGAGAGAGGGAGAGAGAGAAAGCGAGAGAGAGAGAGAGAGAGAGCTGCAGTGGGCGGGAATGGAAAGCAGAAAGAACTGGAGGTGACAACTGAATGTTTGAGTTACGTTATGTTGTTGTAATAATATTGAATCATTTCATTGACTTTTTTGTATTTTTATTTATATTTGTAATTTATTGATTTATAATTGTTGAAGGGATGCCCCAGGCTGAACAATTTTATATTTCAATAAATAGAGTAAAATTCAGAGCAAAATGCTGAAAATTTGATCGAAATCAGATAACAATTAACGAAATTATTGAATTTTAAAGATTTGTATTATTCCGGTGAAACAGCTCGAGGCATGTCTGCATGAATAATCATTAAGTGGGCTGATGATGTCATATCCCCACTTGTTCTTTTGTATTTTATTACATGAAATTATGTATATTAAAAAAATTTCTACCAAGAACCAAAACAATTTGATTGACCACTGATTAAGTGTATTAGTTATTTATTGCTGCAATATGTATTTCGTTTTAATAGAGACACATCATTTACATATGTACATGTATAAGAAATGAAACAATTAAGATATCATGTAATAACATAAGAACAAGGAATGTATGGATGTGACATCAACATCCCACCTTATTGAATATTCATGACGATGTGCATATAACTGTTTTCACAATATATTGCTAAACTTTAAAATTCTATAACTTTGTTATTTGTTATCCGATTTGAATTTTAAGCATTTTACTCTATCTATTTAGATATAAATGTTTTCAGCCCGGGTCATCCCTTTAAACCTATAAAGAACCAAAGCAGTTATAATGCGATTAATATGTATCCTCGATTTATATCATTATCATTATGGTTATTATATTTTCATTTATGATTGTTATTATTGTTCATTCATATGGTCAAAGGGGGTGGATTTAATAATAGTGGCAATACCAATGTTCGTAACTATGATAATGATTATATCCATAGTAATCTTAATGACAATGTGACTTGTAAAGGACCAAATTAACTTTGTAGTGTGCTCAACGCGCTGTTAAAGAGTTTTGAAGTTTATTCGAAGATATAAATAATGTGAGAGAAAGAAAGCAAGTGGGAGAGAGATAGATGGAGACGATAGAAGGGGGTGTTAAAATGTGGGAGGGTGTGTGTGTGGGGAGGGGGGGGGGTGGGATGCGTAAATAATAATCGCAGTCTCATTTTCTTCAACTTCAAATTTAAAATCTAGTAACACATAGGAAGTACTTGAATATATAATCTGTCACACTTACTACCGAATCCAATGATTGATTAAAACCTAATTTCTGATCTAAGCACACTCGTTAAATAAATGCACCTGCCCCTTCTTTAATATGAAAAATCTTAGATTGATTTTTACACTATATGCGCAAAGAAATGAGAGCCTCAAAGGAAATTTCGAGCCATTTTACAGCACAATGCAGAAATTATTCTGCCTCCAAGGCAAAAATTTAAGCAAGCTTTAACATAATGCATATCGTATTATACTGCTAAAGATTTGGACATTTCCCTTTGTATGTTGAGCAATTTTTTTTCTTTAATCGATCGTCATATCTAACATATTACGACTATGCAAACCTTTTTTCTAACTAATCATTGCTTTCCAGATGGACTTAAATTTGACGTTTTTGTGCTCTATCTGGCAAACTCTCAGATTTTGTCAATTATTTCCCAAGTGGAGTGGGTCTAACACTTCGAAAACGTGTTGCTCATTTATTCAGAAAAACTTCGGTGTTGACATTTTCCTTTTTTCAGTCAGATTGAGCGGGTATGCGTGTGCAGGAATGATTCAGGGGCTGCGGAACGGTTTCGAAAGTGGGGGGGGGGGGGGGAGGGGTCTGACCATGCCCCAAAAATCACAATCAGATGGTTATTTTTACGTTATTTGTAAGTGGTTTTGGAAAACAAAGTGTGCGGGGAGGAGCTGCTGAAGCCCACCCAGACCCGCTCCGGCTTAGCGCCCCCTGATTATTGTTTGCGTACATGTATGTTTTGCTAATGTCATGTTAATGTTGGTGATACTAAAACTATAAGAATCCTAAGTTCACGATGTAAAAAAAAAGGGGAAATGTAGTATAAAATGTATGCTGGTTACTGTTGAGGCAGGGCCTACTTTCTTTCACGTTACATTTTAGAATACGACCTCATGCTAAAAAGTTATGATTTCCTCCATATGTTGAGAATTATCAACCAAAAAAATAATTAGAAGTAATTCAATTCGTCCATGGGATTTATGGCGTTTTAATTTATAAATGAATCTTCTCAATAATACGAACTAAAGCCCCTATACTTTCAAGATATTCCTTTTAAAAAGATACGCCACAAGCCGTCCACCGCAAATCACTTTAAATCTCCTCATTTTTTCCCTGTAATACTCGTAGGCCTCAAAATTTAATAAATTCCTTCAGATTTATTGGTTTCTTAGCGGATTATCGTTTCCGATGGTCATTTAATGAAGCCATTTTTCATTTTCTTTTTAAAGATGTCAAAGTACTAGTATGACTAGTATGAAACAGGAAACCTGTGCATTAGATTGACCGAATCCCAATTTGCCTTAGAAAAACGATAAAAAAGTAATTCACGAATCGTATAGGCCAAAATTATTTTAAAATCGTCTAAACCATTTTTTTTTTTGGGGGGGGGGGGAAGCGGTATGGTTTCGCTCGTGCGTCCCAGCAAAAAAAACCGGAACTCCCATGTCGTTTATTCTTCAAAAGCAAATGAATTATGATATTTAATTTACATAATCATATAATTCTAGCATTTCTCTTTGATTTGATACCTAATATGAGACAAACATTTCACGCGTAAATGAGCAAGACGAGTTTGAAATTTTAATGTCAAATCCAGATTTCGCAGAAAATATCGACAAGATTGCTTCGTGATACGACAAATGCGACGATTGGCTCATTAGAATCTCTTGTATTCTTTGTAAAGATTCTCTTTCTGATCCCTGAAATGTGAATGGATTTAGATTCACACATGAGTTTCTGCGCAAATCGTTTCTGATATGTCTCAATATTTATTGTTTATAATCTGCCATGCGTGAACTATTTACTAAGCTGTTGGTTTAAAAATCAGAGCAGAGATTCCACTCTTGCCATGAGTATCAAATTTATAGAAAAAAAAAGTATTTAATTATTGTGAAATCTATCTCTCAAACGGGTTTCCTTTTTTGTGGGATGCACTGTAAAGGAGATAGATTGGTCGTGGTAAATTTGAAATATGTTTATCTGTTGGTAACTGATATATCAGGTTTACTCATTGGTTTTGACTCGCTAAGAAAACATCGTGTTTTGCGATTTAATACAAATCTGTTATGAATATAGGGGCCTACTCTACGGGGATTAGTATTGTTCTCTTCTTTTTATAGCGCAGTGGTGGTTTGAGGAATTGTGAATGGTATTTATCATGACTCTTTTCTTCCTACCTCTGCAATTTACACTTTCTCTCCTCTCCCTCTCTCTTACTTTCTGCTTGTTTCTCTCTAATTTATGTGTATACATATGGATGTGTGTGATTTGTATTATAATGTTAATGTTAACTTTACATGTATATTGTATGTTGGGACCCTGCCAACCATGCAATTTGCTTATCAAGGGTATCCCTCCATTTTAAATCATATGTACTATGTTTATTTCATGTCATTTTTTTTATGTATGCTGATTTTTAAAGATGGAAAATGAATGAAAATTGAAAATTAGAGGGTGGTTTAAGCTTGAAAGGTTTCATTTTCACACTATTTTCAATAATAGTGTATTTCAAGACTGAGGCATTATCACTGTTTTAAAGAGAAATTGTACCAACTTTTTCTGATTAATTATTGTTTTAAAAGCACTGGGCAACACGGCAAACTTTAACGCCATCAGCTTCTAACTCTACTTGTCAAAATTTTCTCCCCGTAATGCGCGTTTTGATAATGTAAACTTATTCTTCTCTGTGTTAATACCTTCATGCTTGTTACATTATACTTGTAGAATAATTTCAAAAGAGTTCCAAGTGAAATATTAAATCGCATTTCTCAATTTCTAATATTCAAATCTTTGTGAAAACAAGTGCCAAAAACAGGAATTGAACCGTACGAAAGGTCGTTCTTCTACATCAGAAAATCCCCGTTCTTTTTTAATCGTTTTACTACTCATAATGCCGGTGTTACATCAAACATCTATCGCAACGAACACGTGATATTACCATAATATTTTCCTGATCATATTTCCCCGCTGCCACCGTTTAACAAGACATGGTGGTAACCTTGACTTGCAATTAATCTCTGCTTTCATTAAAATATGTTCCATTCTCGAGCTAAACCCCTCAATCTGAATTACTGGAGAGTGCTTAGCAACGTCACATATATTGATTAGTCTGTTCGTACAGACCCTGTATACGGTTCTTCTTCAAAGACGTCTCCAATCAACCACTGCCAACACGAAAATTCATTGCATGTTTCGTTGGAGTATATAGTAGTTATGTATATATATATACATACACTCTTAAAATGTTGGGCACATACTGTCCACACAACGATTGGTTAACAAATTTATCCAACTCTGGGTTGTTTACAACCAATACTGTGTAATTTTCACCCAAAAGGACGCACTTGTCTAACTGGCAGTTGAGATTTAACAAAAAGTAATTAACAAAAACAAGAATGTTATTGCTGAAAGAAAGCTATCGGGCAAATTCACTTAGGTACCCAGCCCCTGATTTATGTTCTTTAGTGGAAGACTTACAAGTGTCACTCAAAGGTGACCCCCCCCCCAAAAAAAAAAAAAAAAAAAAAAAAAAAAAAAAAACAAGCAAATAAAAAACGATCAAACCAAAAAAAACCCATCGAGATTGAAGCCTGAGATGAAAAGAATAGAGAATAGGCAAGAGATGGAGAAGAATACTTTCAAAATATTAAACGAAAATTACGTTGTCGACAAGGAAAGCACAGGTTACGGCAGAGTGAGATATTAAATGATTTTGGTTTGACGATTTGGGATTAATTTCATGGCAGGCCTGTGTTATGCCGTAATCATTGGAAATCAAAAACTGATCCCATTGCACAATACTGATTTCTGTAAATAGTGCACGGACAACCTTTCTCGAGGAGGTGGGGCTTGGGGCCATGAACTCGCAACATTTTACGATCAGGAAATACAAAGGAGAAAAGGAAAAGTGTGAAATATGATATTAATTTTTTAGTTTAATTTCGAAATCTATTACAAAATAAGATTGTTATATTTAAACGTCACAATGTTTGCTAGCTTTTTGCTTGCTCACAGCTTTTAGAAAATGAATATTTCCATTTATACCATGTTTGGTCGCTTCCATTATTTTTCACTCATCACGCTCCTGACGGGTCAAGTTGTTCAATAAAGAAATGAAGCATGAGCTCGCCTCTTTGATTTCCTCTGAAATGTTACTATAAACGGCATGGGAAGTCGATAAAGTAAAATGTCCAAGTTCAAAGTAAGGGCCGCAGTCACACTTACAATATATCGGAAGCTATCGGGCCTGCGTACGTATTGAGATTGTGCAATTTACAGTTTTGATCGTTCTCATATCGATTTGCGTGTGTAAGTGATATCAGCATAAAGGTGAACGTTCTACATGTGTGATTGAGATTTTTTCCCGTTTTTTACTTTGGTGTACAGCGGAAATGCATGAAAGTTTGACAAAGTTTTTCAATAAAGAACGGAAATGTTTGAGGTCTGCACGAGTCGCAGCTTAACGGTTCACATTTTATGCGCACCAAAATAAATTGTCACCTGCGAGCAAAGTCGAATAAGATACAAATTAAGATATTAATGTTTTCGAGAATCTGGATTCAATACATCATACGTTAGTTATCCTTTTTTTCATCCGTATATGCCAATTTCCTTTTTGGAGGTAAAACGCAAATTCTTCAAAAAAAAAAGAAGATTTCATGGGCCTGAAAAAGTATGCGCTAGCTAGCTTTCTTTTTCTCACAAGACGTCCTAATTCTGTAAGCTATATTTAGGGAATATTTAAGGATTATGTAAACGAAGATATAATTTATACGAAAATATTTATAATCATCGCTTTTTCGTACCTGAAAAAAAAAATTGTTTGTTGCTTTTCTTATCAAATTATATTGAAAGTAAATTGTGAAATTTTTGAGGTGATAATACCCTTTTTTTAGTTCCTTTTTTATTATTATTCTTGTTTAGGCAACAATGACGTTAGTTATTACCAAATAAAATTGGCAAAGAAAATCGTGAAGCTTCCTCATGGAACCCAGCTTTATGAAATCAATGATATGCATCTGCACAGGTACATCTTATCCGCTGATAATTTTTCTTCCATTCTCACCATAAGCATAATATGTCTACTTTCCCTTTCATCACATTGAATTGGTTTATTCATTTCCATTTCACATATAAAATCAAGCTGCCAAAAACGAAGACAACATAGCATAGAAATAAACCAATATACAAATCAAATGTATAATGTCACAATTAAACAATAATTCTTAACCACCAAAAAATAGAAATTGGATGCCATTAAAAGCATTAGGATTGTGAAACTGGGTTATCCCCGAAAAGAAAATAAAGATCGAGTGATGGAAAAAAAATTTGGATATAAATAAAAAAGAGGACAGAATGTCCAATGACAATAATATGAGATGAAAATGAAATGAAAATCATGCGTACCATTTTTCTAAGTCAAATTCATCGGGGCATTTATAACAACCATTATAAGCAGCCTGGAAGCAGCGGCCACAGTAATGGGATCGCAAAACCTGCAAATATTGTTTTATTATGCGTTTGCCTACCATTGTGACACGGATGTAATAAAGACGCATGTGTTGACAGAAGGGAGGGAGAGGGACATGATGCAATCTCATGAGATTTTGGTCCACGAGGGGGGGGGGGGGCAACCCTCTCTCATAGACAGCTGTACAAAGTTTAGGGAGAGCACGTGCCACCCGCCCCCTCCCAACGGATCACCGCCAATACTTGATGCTTTGAAGTGTCCACGCCCTTACCTTACATACAATTATTTCCTAAAAATTTGAATGTTTATACAGTGAAACCACACGACACATCAAAGCCCACCTTGTCACTACCGATCTACGTCAATAGTTGTGAAATGTATACCGAAATTCAAGTAATAATAGAACAGGAAGATTGCCACAGCGGTATAGCCATATCACAACGCGAAAAGTGACAAAAGGGAATAGATTGAGTCAGGGTGGCGCCACTGGGAGGGGGGGGGGTGCACTAGCGTACCCCCCTGACGAGCCACAACCCATGCAAAGGACGTATCCCTGCCCCCCTGACGAGCTTGAAAGACCTTTTTTGCCCCCCCTGACGAGCTTGAAGACCTTTATTGCCCCCCTGACGAGCTTGAAGACCTTTATTGCCCCCCCTGACGAGCTTGAAGACCTTTATTGCCCCCCCTGACGAGCTTGAAGACCTTTTTTATTATTATTTTTTTTTTTGCTTGTCAATTTTTTTCTGGTATGAAATCCTTTATTTGTGATTGAAGCCCTTTTTTTTTGCTTGTCAAATTTTTGGGCGGACGGTTTTGCCCCCCCCCCTGTGGAAAATCCTAGGTACGCCACTGGGGGGGGGGTAGCGTTGCCGACTCCTATGATTTTGCAAGAAATGAAAAAAAGGAGGGATAAAATGGATATAATGGTTTAAGAAACACAGACCCAGGCTATGTAACTTCATACTAGCCTGAATATTCATTTGAAAAAGAAGTACATTCGCATTTAGGCAATCTTTCTCTCTGTTAAAATGTCCCCATGTCGCTGCCCGAGGATCGAGTTCGATTGGATTTAATTATCTCGGTGATTTTGAATGGTATTTAATTATCAAAATTACTGCGCCGTTTCGGGGCGATGATAAAGAAAAAAAACAACACTTGGCGCCATTAAAAAAAAATTGTAACCTCCTTGAAGCTGTTTCTTTTTTTGTTGGTATTATATACATATCGGCGTGGAATGATTTAAATTAAAGGAATCGCAGCATCAGATTAATATGATTATGGTTAGGAATAAAGGGGACCACTCTTTGTTTTCCTAATGCTTAGAATACCGAGATAATCAATGCGATTTCGAAGACGCTGATTTCTTGAAAGAATCACATCATGCGGTATGCTATTTTTAATGAATTATCATAAATGTTCAAATTACACTCAATTTCAATTGAATTATCGTTACTGCTTCATTCGCTCGAATTGATGTGAACATATTTCATTAGAGAACCACGTACAACAATTACTCTGTTTTATCATGTCAAATTGAAATATTATTTGTTAACATGTTCTAAGTATAGGTTCCTGGCTGAATTAATCGATGTCTTTTTATGGTGTTCCAGTGGTAATTTCACGCACAAACGCGCCTGAAAGGAAACGTGGCATGAGCTAATGTATTAGCGTATGTGCTATCTACCTTTCGATCCCCTGGCATAAATAATTTCATCACGTTTGCTGGGCATGTTCCGGGGGAACGGGGAGTGGGCTAAATAGCCATGTACATTGGGGTTCTTAGGAGGAGGCCATGACCCTGCGAAGCGGGGGTCTGATTTTCCTGGGGGTGCTGCGTGTATTATTCTCCATAGGCAGCACCCCTTGAATTCTGGAAGGTATGAACAATGGATAAATGCAACCAAAATGACCATCATTTTGTAGCGAAAACTTTTTTTCTTTTCTTTTTAATTTCTCGGGACCAAAATGACCTCCATTTTGTAGTGAAACCTTATTTTTTTCTTCAAAATTTCTTAGGACCATAATGACCTCCATTTTATGTGATTTTTTTTTGGCTTTTAAATTTACATCAGGTCCCCCAGTATAAAAAAATCGTTCCCATGGCCCGTGGGGGGGGGGGGGGGGCATGAACTAAAGGAGGAGGCAATGAACCTATCAGATATATAGGCAGACGGATCGCAAATAGAGTGGGAACAAGTGGAGGGAAGGAGGGAGAGAGAAAGGGAGAATAATTGAACATGACGGCTGACTAGGGTAACGAAAGGGGTACACATATCAGACATATAATAACTCTTTAGAACAAAAGTTGAATAAAGTGAGTATCACAACATATTGGTGTATACATCCGTTTACGGTAGATGTTAACAAGCTTAACGGGGAATCGGGCAGCAGCGAGAGAGAGAGAATTGGGGGAGAAGGAATAGTAGATGAAGAATATTCAAGAATTATATATGAGAAGAAAATATTGAAGGAAATAAATATGTAAATGTCGGGATACAGTTCCATCTACGATGTATTTTAAAGTAATGTGAGAACAAGATATGGGAGGGAAATAGAGTGTGGAATATGGGAAAAATCGTGAATGATGCGAGTCGAGACCAAGGCGTTTGAATATTAAGACAAGTTTTGCTGCTTTATAAAGAAAATGTGTTCAAGAAAGGCGTTTGCAAATGCTTTAGAAAGGTGTTTTACATGTTTGTTTTTTTAATATAGGAGATTTTCCAGTTGCTATCTACGTCAGATATGAACATAGTGAATGCAACTCATGAAATGAGCTGAGAACGGAACGCTTGTTTATTGAATACACCTAATCGCATTAATGACAAAAGAAGATTAAAGGCAGTGTTTGCAAGTCGTTCAGAAATATGTTTTTATTATATTTTAAAGGTTTTCTCTTTAAGTGCTTTCTACATTAGATATCAACAAGGCGATTACAGGCAGGATGATTGAAACAATGCGTTTGCATATCAAATACATTCTACCGGTTAGCTAAAAAAAAAAAAAAAGTATGGAAAGTGTTTCTAAGTAGTTAAAAATACATTTAACATTTTTTAAATTAAACAGGATTCTAAAGGTTTTTCCTTTTACTGCTTCCTTCAATAGATATTAACAGAATGAATATAAAAAGAGGAAAAAATATAATAAATCAAATACATTTGATCGCTTAATGAGAGAGAAGATAAAATATCTATTTTTCTTTTTACATTTTTTTCCTGTTTGGTGCTATCATATTTAGATGGTAATATAATTACTGTAAGAGAGGAGGCGAGAATTAAGCGTACGTACATTAAATACGTATAGATTGCTTTACACACACACACACACACACACACATATATATATATATACATACAAATTATGGAAGGTGTATGAAATGATGCACTGCAAAGTCTATGGTGTTGATTTCACACCGGCCCGGAATCTATATATGTCCACACCAGAGAAGTGTTAAATTACACCGGTTTGGTATTGGCCTAACACCAGATAGGGGTTTATACAACACCAATTAGTATTAAAAGAGCATCGATTTGATTCCAAACTGGTGTTGTTTCAACACTTACCTGGTGTGGACATCAGTGGCGTACCTAGGATTTTTCACAGGGGGGGCAAAATTGGCCGCCCAAAAATTTGACAAGCAAAAAAAAAAAAAAAAAAAAAAAAAAAAAAAAAAGGGGTCATCAATACAAAATAAAGATTTTCGTACCAGAAAAAAATTGACAAGCAAAAAAAAAAAAAAAAAAAAAAAAAAAAAAAAAGGTCTTCAAAATCTCGTCAGGGGGGGCAGAGTGCCCCCCCTGCCCCCCCCGTAGGTACGCTAGTGGTGGACATACATGTATATAGATTCCGGGTTGGTGTTTAATCAACACCGGAGTTCTTGCAGTGTAAAAATGTACTTTAGACAGTTTTAAGGGTTTTCCTGTTGACTGCTATCTATGTTAGATGTTAACATCGTGATTATAATGGCTTTAGGACGAAATAAACAGTTTTCTTCAGAAATGTGTTTTGTTACATATGTTTACGTTTAGTGCTTTCTACATTAAATGTTAACATCGTGAATATAAGCCGGAAGATGAAAACAGTGCTTCCGTACATTAATTTCATCTGATCGCTTAAAGAAAATTAAGGGCGGGGTTTCCAACGGTACAAATATGTGTTTATATAGGTTTTAAATGGTTATCCCGTTTACTGCTATATCAAAGTTAGATTATGACATAGTGAGAATAAGAAAGTGGGAATGAAACGTCTGTGTATTAAATAAACCTGATCGCATTATAATCAAAATTAATAGGCCTAATGACGCTGTTAACAATTTTCTTCTGAATTTTATTTCACACGTTTAAAAAGACGTTTTCGTTTAGTGCTTTCTGCATTAGATATCAACAAGGTGTTATAGGAGGGAAGATAATGAGGGTGCCCGTACATTAAATAGGCCTACATTTCATCCCTTTATAAAACAGAAAAAAGGATAAAAAGGAGTATTTTATAAGTGTAAACATTGTATTTCAAATGCTTTTTGTTAAGGATCCATGTATACTGATATCGTCATTAGATGTTAACATAGTGAATATCAGAAAGAAGGTGATAATAAGACATTCGTGTATCAAAAAATTGATATCTTTGTGAGAATAAAGTTATTAAGGAACTTTGCAAAATTAATGGATCAGAAATGTGTGGGTTTTTAAAAATGTTTTAAAAGACGTTTCCGTTTAGTATTTTCTACATTAGATATTAATATAGTGGTTACAAGAAGATTACAATACGTCAGTATATAAAAGACATTTGACTACTTTATATAAGAAAATGATATAAGGAAGGTGTTTATAAAGGTTAAAATGTATTTTATACGTGTTTTGTAAGGTTTTCCATCTTACTGTTATCTACGCTAGATATTAACATAGTGATTATGGGGCGTTTGTGTATTAAATACATTGATCACTTTATAAAGGGGGTCAAGAACGGTGTTTAAAAATGGTTCAGAGATGTGTTTTGTAGGTTTCCCTGTGAATTGCTACCTTCGCGTTATACTGGTCTGGCTTTAACTATATTCATTTTAAATCACTGAAATAAAAGGTGTGCTTGTGCTTTGCTGCCTACGTGATTGTGGGGTTTGTGCACCAAGCTGCATGTTATAACAAACGGCAGCTATATTATCAATTCTATTCATAATGGACTCAACTGTCCATGGCTATGAGATGCAACAACTTGACCTTACAAGATTGCTGGCTTGTCTTGAAAAAAAATTCACTTGAAGGTATTCTTGAACAAAGGCACTTTTAAATCAAGGTCCCTGAAATCACCGTTCACCTGTCAGTTTAGCAAGGTCAACCTAGTCTTATCACGCAGACTGTTATATCTCTTTAAACAGGTACAAGCCTGCATTAACTCGGGATGTGTCCTTGATGTTAAAAAGAAATAAATGGAATCCGACCATTTATATAGGACACATTTCAATACGGATACATACATACTAAAAAAATACTGCAATGATGTAACATTTTCGACCATGTATGTATGCTGGTGATTGCTGAGGCTGTGTGTATATTTTTCATTTGATTTTCATATGGATTTTACCTTTTTTTTACTTGGAGCTACAACTCACAAGTTCTTATGAACTTTTCAGTAGTTTCCGTTTTTATCTGATGTAATTTTC
Source organism: Lytechinus pictus (assembly GCF_037042905.1). Lineage (NCBI taxonomy): Eukaryota > Metazoa > Echinodermata > Echinoidea > Temnopleuroida > Toxopneustidae > Lytechinus > Lytechinus pictus. The sequence goes on from NC_087252.1 coordinate 9,698,484, forward strand.
ATTCCTGTACATATTGTATATTGTTTTTTATATTGTTGAGAAAGTAAAATTGAACTTTAACTTGAACTTTCACTTTATTAATTACTTTATCGAGGAAAGAAGTGGAAAGGGCTAGTACTAAGAAATGGAAGTAATCAATGGGCAGGCGTAAAGAGCACACGTTGAAGCGGTGAAATGGTGCATGGTAGATTATGTATATAACGTTGCGTGCGAGCGAAAATTATTAATTTTAAAAAATAAAAGTATTAACTGGACATTGAAAAAAATATATTTTACAATTTTCCTGCCCCCCACCTTTACCATTTCCTTGGTCGTTGAACTTGTATTTTTTCATGTGCTAGTGGTAGTAGGAGTAGAAGTAGTAGCAGTAGTAGTAGTAATAGTGGTTGGTGTTTTTGTTGCAGTAGTAGTAGTAGTAGTAGTAGTAATATTAAACGGCATCAGCAACAATAGTTAACTGGTAGTAGCAACAATATGCAACCACAACAGCAATATTAATATCGTGGTTAATAATACGACCACTGTATAAGTAGTACTATGAGGCCCAATCTTCGTCCCGTATTATTACCATTACATGCGCAGTGTCTGAATTAAAAGACTAAGCTTGCGCAAAGAGAGTACTGATCGGGCAGGCCTTACACAACACGATTCACCGGACACCCAATCCATTACCTGTAATGTTCACTCAACCGTGCATATACAATGTATATTTGGTGCTTTTTTTTACCTTACGCGTGAGAAAACACTAGAGTATGAATGCTCCACAGCCATCGAAACACACTGCCAGGGAGAACCTGTTTGGATGTTGAATGTTATATTAAGAGCCAGTGGCGTTATGAGCCAGACAAATGAGGGTAGAGGGGGCAGACATGGCGTATTGGAAAGAAAGTCTTTAAAACAGACAAGTTGGTGAGCCAATCGAGCTATATATCCAAAGGCTTTACACTTGTAGTACCCAAATCTAATCTTGTAATTCATTTGATTTTGACATCGTTATATTATTTTGTACCTCTTTTTGATTCCTTTTCTTTGTTTTTGCTTTTTTTCTAGGTAGTAAAAATGTTGGGGGTCCTTGACCCCAGGCCCCCTCCCCCACCTCCTTACTTCAGTGTGAAGAACACAAACTCCTCCTTACTATGTATTTGAATAAAATAAATCGATAAGGAGAGTAATATTGAAAAGAAACAACATTACTGTCCAGGCTCAGTATCCGAATTTACTCCAACATCCGACAAAAAGAGATAACATCGCCGCAAACCTAGTATAGGCCCCTATAGGCCTACTCAGCGAGGACAAAATATACCCTTTCATCTATCTCATTGATCTATCATCGACAATAGCACTTCTTAAGTCACTTTTGAATCAGTTTTCATGAAATACTCCCAACAGTCATGACAATGGATCGATGGGATGAATGTTTGGAATTACCCTGTACTCTCTAAGTGCAAAAGAGCTAAATCTAATCACAATCATCTCGGAGTGATAGTAGGGACCAATCCCTTTGGAGTGAATTGTACATTCTTAAAGAGTGCATTAGAACTTCTTCTGGGGCCTGTTGCAGAAAGAGTTGCAATCAATCGCAACTCTAAAAATCATGCGCAAATTGATTTTCAACCAATCAACAGCGCGCATTTTTATTTACCTGCGATTGATTATTTGACTTTCGTTTAAACGCAACTCTTTCTGCAACGGGCCCCAGAAGTGAACTGTGCATCTTTTTAGACACTTTTACTCCAAAAAGAGGTAAAATCCACTCTAGAGAGATGCAATTCTCACTCTAAAATGAGTGAGTTTATCTCACTCCGAGAAGAGTGTGATTAAGGGCCAGATGAACTCGTTTGCGATTAGAGAGTATTTCATTTGCCTAATCGAAGGTAACATAAAAAAGGAGAAAACGAAGAAATAGACTGAATTTGGATTTGCATCACTTAAGATAAGATTTGTAGGTCATGTGGATTCCTATGGCGCAAGTCGAAAGTTTGAATAGATATTGCTAAATAAAAAAATCCTCTCCTGTTCACTATGATAAAGCATTATAATGCACAATACTTGACTTTACCTCTGGGGTGCTCTTGGAAAAAGGTTTCTTGTCATCATTATCAGAGAATACCTAAGAGAGTATTTGTATTGGGGTAGTCGTGCGTGACGTAACAGCGTGCACAATAGTTTTTGCATTAACGTGATAATTAAGACGAGTGGTTGCAAAGCGCGCGCGACATCAGTGGAAAACGCTAATTTAGCTTGCACAAGCGATAATCACCCCTCAATCGATTCGCATCTCCTCCGCTATCTATTCATGAATTCCACCCCATGTTGGAGTCTATTCATCCATATGTGTTTTGTTTGCCTTCATTGGAGCTCAAGATTTTTGCTAATCTACTAATGAGCACACGCCATATGCATGCAAAATATAGAGTCAATGATACTTTCTTGTACACGGTAAGCCTAAACCATAAAATGCATCTTTGCCCATCATATAATATGGTCTTTCAAGACTGCAGCTCTTAAATTTCTTTCCTGAGACATTTTGCTTTGACCATTTTTTATGGTAAGGCCTACACTAGGTTCCTGGTACTAGTACGCCAGGTACTAATAAACCCAAATCCCTGATCGCTTGTCAATCATACGAAGTTTAGCCTACGAGTACCAAGTACGATACAATTGCTGAAAACATTTGCACTGTCTGAAATGATTTTTACATCATCACTACCCTGGTACCATCGTGGGTTTTAAATGATATTGAGACGTTAATGATTGATTTTTTAAGGATTGGGAGAGGCAAAATCAAAAGGAACGTTATGTGTATGGATTACGAAAAAGCAGGAATTGGAATGATAGATTTTTTCTTATTTGTATTTGCACAAAGGCTTATGTGGTTAACGAGACTAATACTAGGAGAGTCAAAAATAGGATGGAGAATGATTTTCATAAATAGGACCCATGAGTTTGGAGGTTTGCTAATACTTTTTCAGTGACATCTCTTTAAATTTGAGCGAATTGTCTCTGCCAAGCTTTTACACAAACATGTTTGAAACATCGGGGGCTACGAAAGAAGCATTGCTTAAAAGGAAACGTCTAAAAGAAATGAGGTGTTCTTCAATAATAAGTTTATACGTTTGGACGGATATATGTTATGTGAAGAACTTTTTTTTTCTTAGAAATATGTATAAATTATATCATCTAGTTGATGACAGAGGTAATTCTAAATCATCTAGAGACATCGCAAGGATGAGGTTAAAAGAAGATGAGATATGATATCACCGCACAATATAAAAATAATCCAGCTACATGGATATGAAATGCCCCTTGAAGAAACAGATAAATGAAGGGATACAGCTTTAAAATCTTGAATTTGTATTTCATGGAAATGTAAACTCACTAGCTAATATTACAACTAAGAAAATCTATGAGGCTTTGTTAAACATGAAATATGAGAGGTCATGTGCTGTAAAAACATGGAAGGAACACATGACTTTTCCGAAGAAGATACCGATACAGTATATTAAGACCTATATAGGATAATTTTAAAGGAGTTTCAGTTTAAATTGTTATACGAACTTGGATTTTCCAAAAATATTTGTTTAGATTTAAATTAGCAATAAATAATGTTCATTTTGTATTAAAAGTCGAGAGATCTATGAGTACAATTTCTTCACGTGTGAAAACATAAGAACTATGTGGAGAGACTGCGGTTATTTATTTAATCTACGTCAAATTGACAAAGTTAATTGAAGGATGTTCATATTTGAGTTAAGGTTTTTTATAGAGGGAAGGAACAATTACTAAATCATATTATTTTTCTAATCAAATATAATGATCTTTGAGCATGGTGAAGAAAAATGCAAAAAAGTAAACCCCAACCCCTCAGGAGATTAGGAAAAATATTGGTGGAAAATGAAAATGAGGAAAAAGACAGCGCGCGGCACGTGGGAAATTACCGAGTCACCTAAGGAAGTGGGAACATTTTTACACGTCATGACGACGAGGTGTTCCGAATTCACATTTATTTTTAGGAATAGATTTATGACATGCACTTATTTTCATGTGACAGCTGTAGGACACTTCATGTGGACAGATGTGATGCACTTGATCAAGACATCTGTGTGTTTGTGAAGGGGTGCGTTCGTGTGTGTTGGGTTTTTTTCATGGGGGGGGGGGGGGAGCTATGAGTGTGTTGGAGTAGTCTGGGGATTATAAATCTTCTCTCATGTGTCTTATTGTTTATTTCTGAATTATTTACATGATTCAAGATTTTTGTTTTGTCATACAACCATCAATGAATGGTAAATAACTTTGTTTGTTACTAGTATTAGGTTGTACTTCATTTCAATGTTTATATTTAATTGAAATGAATAGTTTGTATATGTGTATGAGTGTAGGAGAAAACAATGAATATTCCTTGGAAAAACATACTAAATTAATCTTGTTAGAAAAATATATATTACGTAGTTTGAGAACAATCAGTATATGGTTTAGAATTTTACCGTGGCTTTTTTGTTTTAAGATGTGTCAATAATCTGTACTTTTTTTTTCAAAGTACAGTGTGGATGTGTTACAGAATTTATGATCATTGTATAGGTTAAACCGAGTTTTGTAATCACGAAGTAATTTGATTTAACACGTTTTGAATTATTAATGATGAACTTAATGTTTTACTATGTTCAAATTTGTGTGATGAGATAAGAGAATAAAAGACCCCCACTCCCAATATATATATATATATATATATATGTACATATATATCAAGTAGGGGGGGGCATGAAAAAATGCAGGGAAAAAAAGATTTATGACAAGTATATCAGAACTCCTGACAACTAAAAATCTTATTGTCATTTCATTTGTCGGTGTGCTTTCGTTTGTGATTTGATTCACGTATTACTTCTGTTGATTTGGGAATAAAAATAACATCCGCGCCATTATATAGTTTCAATCAATCAACTGCTCAATGTCTTTTTTTATCTCTCCTTTTTAGTCACCATCTTCTCCCGTCTATCTCTCTGTTACCTGACAGTTTATCTTACGATCTCTCTCCCTCTCTTCTCTCTCTCTCTTCATCTGTCACTTAATCATTCACTCCATCACTCTTGTACTCACGCACTTACTCAATCCATCAATGAACCAAACTAAGGGGCGAAAACTTCACCTTTTTGAGGAAATATATCCGTGTCGATGTAATGCAAAAATATTTATTGCACGTGCACTCACCTTGACAAAAGCGACGAATAATTTACTCTCGTTTACCTAATGAATTATACAGGTACACATCGCGCAAAAGTATATCCCTCAAACATGATGGTGTGAGAGTATGAATTAAATGGAATGCGATAATCATCAGATTGTAAATATATTCATGCAAATTGCCTTGGGACTATCATTTTCGATACAGGTGGTTTTCTGTGTAAATCTTTATCTTTTGGAGGTAAGACGAGCGTTATGAACCAAATGTGCATGCTCTTTATGCCTAAATAACTTTGGTAACGGTCTATCGAAAGCATGCCATATAATAATAAAATAACTGTATGCTTCTTATTAAGCGGTTTTTTCATTTTCTGAATAAAATGCATGTTCATGGATTATCACACTAAAATGACTCAAATCATAAAACGTTCATAATATTTTGAAGCCTATATAGTGAACAACAATTGGCGGCTGAAAGTGCTAACATGCGTATAATAAAAATGAATAATAAATCACACAATATATTAAACAACATGAACAATATACACAAATATTGATTTAACCATGACGAAAATATATTCATGGAAAGTAACCATCGAGTGGTTTGAAAAAAAAAAGCTTTATTAGACAATGCCAAATAACTAAAGATGTATTCACAATTAAGTTATTCATTTTATTTCATCTGACTGTAAGAAGAAAAAAGTGGTGATTTAAAGAATTTTTTTCCAATACCGCGCGGCTACATAAACATCGTACTCATAATCATCATATTTAAAGTCTTTTTTACTAGAAAAAATAATATGTCAGACAAATTTCTTCCAGCCTTTTAAGCACGAGACAGATCAAGCGATATTGCGGAAAGTGTATGCATCAGTGGTTTAATTTATCTTTGTAGATATAACAATATTTCAATGCAAGTCTGTTTCAATGAATAATTCGTCATCCAAAATACATTCAATACACGCTCGTTCTCTCGTTTATCGTGTTTCTTGTGGTTTGAATTAATCTTGTTCTTTCATATTCGTAAAAGTAAGATTTAATGTCGCAAATCTGAGACATAACATTGGCATGATTTGTAGGAAATTAATAATGCTTGCTAGCTTAAGAGTATAAGAATATTAATGCTTTAATATTCTTGGGTACTAAGAAGTCAAACATTTTGTAGGCTTTCAGTACTTAAAATGATACTATTGAAGCAAGTGTGACATTATGATATGCAATCATACCTTGACAATAAAATGATTTTCGTGAAACGGGGAACATACCGAAAACAGAATGGTCACAGTTTGTCAGAAATCGGACTAGGAATAACAACAAAATCGCTATTTTATCAATAGGATCACTTCAAACTTTATCTTACTCTCAAGGAGGTCATTTGGTAAGTAGGCCTAGATTATGACAAGCGATATGGTAAATTGTTCCATTTGCCATGCACTCAATTATCAGAAATCAGGTTTCCGAACATCGTCTTCTCTACAATATTCATTCTGGGGGTACTTCATGAAAGACTTGCCAGTTGTTTTGTCCGACATTCTGTTTAATATATCTTATTGTAAAGCGCAAAGAGAATTAAGTATTTATTATCATGCTCTTAATAAATCTATAATAATTATTATTATCCGACATTTATCATAGTAACAGTCGGACACTTGTGCCTTTAAACTAATGAAAACTAAAACTGACTTGTCGGATAACACAAATTTGATGAACCCCTGAGTCAAATTTTAAACTATCAAATTTAAACTTGTAACGAAATGTATTTCATATTTCGAACCAATTTTCATTCAATCTATTTCGCGCATTGGAGCGAAGAGAACGATGGTACATAAATGATAGTTGAACCTAATAAAAGTAGGGAGATCAAAACATCGTTATATAATGAAATAAGGTGCATGACGAAAATGAATTATGAGGAAGACAAAATGTGTTCACAGGGAGTTGATTATGAAAGTAAGTGGTACTTACGTGCATCAGGTTTGTATCCCGCGGAGGGTGACGGCGATGATTGTATGCCAGTCGATAGACTGCCCGAGGGTTGAAGGGATGATGATGCTAATAGTCCTTCCGTTGCTATGGAGACGTTTGGGGAAGATGTTGACCCGGGTAGATTAGGATCGGAGATGGTTGTTTCAATACTAATCTCGCTCGTGGTATAAAATCCAGAACTGGTGGAAACATGAGATGTTCCATTTGGGTTTTCCTCGAGACTTGGTGGAGATGATGATGATGATGGTAGTTGTGATGATGATGATGACAATGGTGGGTATGGTGATGGTGATGTTGAAAATAAAAATCTTGACAATGGTGGTGTCTGTGACGTCAAAAAAGTGGATGTTGGATATGGGCTTGGAGAGATTAGGACAGTATCAGGTAATTGAGTTTGAGGAGAGGAAGATAGAGACGAAGAAGATGATGATGATGATAAGGATGTAAATGGGGGAGGGGATGGCATCACAGTCACCGTATGAGATGTTGAAGATAATGATGGAGTATTCAATGGGGATGATATTCCTAGTTTCGTTGAAACCTGATTTGAATGAGGAGGGGGTGTAGGTGTGTTCGATGACATAGCCGATGTTGTTTGGAAAGGCATCTGCGTTGACACTAACGTCTTTGTACTTATTGTTAATAATGGTTTTGTTGATGATGTTGGTGGTGGCGACGATGACGACGACGATAGTGAATGCAATATCGTTCTATAACTTGACTGCATCTGTGTTGTTTCCGTCTCTGATTGAACTGGTGATATAATCCTTAAAGTGGTAGCAGAGCTCAAATCAAGACTTGTCTCTATTGATGATGGGTGCACTGCTGAGCCCATGGGGCCCACTGATTCGGGGCTCCTTTTAAAGCGTTTCCTTTTGCCTTCTATCAAATCAATTTTCCTGAATTTGGAAACAGTGACATGGGAGGTTTGATATACAGTTGAAGAAGGCAAATTACTCGATGACGCGCTCGGTGTCGTAATCGACCACCGCGAATCGTCATCGTTATTTGAAATTAGATGAATAGGAGAATGATAAAAGAAGGCACTTGATGGGACGCCAGTAGGCAAGGTGCTCGAGATCGAAAAGGCATTCACACCTCTTGTTCTCCGACGGCGAAGCGACTGTTTCCACGCTCTATCCACTGCCAGCCTACCGTCCCTACCACCACCACTTTTCTGGTAGAAGCTAGCGCTCGTGTTAAATGAAGACGGTTTAGTCAGCCCGGGTTCAGCATGCGACGAGTTCGTATCATTATCTCTTTTTGTGACAACGATCACCGATTCATTATATAACACCGTTTGTGAATGAATCTGTCTAACATTTACAATTAAAGGCGATTGCGGCGCTTTAAGGCCTCCAAACATAAATCTCAATTTAGATGAAAGATCTTGTGAAGCGTTTATGAGTGAAGATTCATCACTTGATGTTGACGGAATTGAAGTTGATTCAAGGTGGTTTCCAGACGCAATGAAGTAACAAACGAATGATAGATTCCATAACGTTACCTGGATGACAAGCCATTGTCTCAGATGCATCCTCGAGATGAGGGAGGGAGAGTGATAATGGTGTAACAATAACCACTGCTCTCCACCTCCGATCGTTCAAGAGTGAGTGATAGCCGAGTCTCGCGCCACGGGAGATGAATAACACCGCGCGTTTTGACAGCTAGTGGTTCGGATATGATATCAATTGGGCTCGCACATCATTCTCACTCGCGCACCACCTGAGCCATCTCTCTCCCTATCCCTTTGTCTTTCCGTTTCTCTGTCTCAGTCTAAAAATAAAGTAGTCGTGTTTACTATTGTTTTTCTTCTTTCTCTTACAGCTACACTGTAAAAGCTGTGGTGTTAAAACTGACACCAGTTGGTGTTAATAGAGGACCACACCCTGATGTGTTAAAATTACACCCTAGACTAGAGACTGTACATAACACCAACGAGTGTAAATGTAACAACCAAAGGTGTTGTAATAACACCTATAGGTTTTAAACTAACGCTGTAAATTTAACACCGGTGTAAAATAACTGATGTGGTCCTCTATGTACACCGGTTAACAGCGTAGTTTCTGCTGTGTAGAACGGATATGATATAAATTGAGCTGGCACATCATTCTCACACTCGCGCTCCGCCTGAACCTCCCCCTTCATTCTTTCTTAGCAAAATCACTCTCGACTTCCAATCAATAATATTGACAGCCATTTTAAAATCTACATCCTAAGTTCACATCTTGCTGAGATGTAAAATGTCTACACTTTATTTATCTTTTGCTTATCTCCCTCTCTCTCTGTCCCTTTCTAACTTTGTATTTCTGTCTCTCATATATATTTGTATATTGCCCTTTTTTCTCTAGCTGTCTCCATTCCTTCGTCTATGTTTTTCATGTCACTCTCTTCTTCTTCAGCGCTTTCTCCTTTTCTTTCTATCTCATTCAATTTTCTCTTTGTATTTTGCAGTCCTACCCCCTCCTATCTCTCTCTCACTCACTCACACACCTCTCTTCCTTTCTTTTCATCCCCCTGTGCTTATTCCTCGTTTCCTATAACATTCCACGTTATGAGATATATCCCGTTTCTTTATCTTAAAGGGATGGTCCAAGCTGGAGATATTTATATCCCAATAAATAGAGTAAAATTCAGAGAGCAAAATGCTAAAAATTTGATCAAAATCGGATAACAAATAACGAAGTTATTGACTCTTAAAGATTTGCATTATTCCAGTGAAACAGCTCTGGGCATGTCTTTATGAATATTCATTGGGTGGGCTGATGTCATATCCCCACTTGCTCTCTTGTGTTTTATTACGTGAACTTAGGTTTATCCAAATTCTTTCTACCAAGAACTAAAAAAATTGGATTGATAACTAATTAAGTGCATTAGTTATTTATTTCCGCAACTTATTTCATTATAATGGAGACACATCATTCACACATGTATGAAAAAATGAAACAATTATATACGATTTCATGTAATAACAAAAGAAAAAGGAAAGTGGGGATGTGACACTATGCAGCCCACCTAATGAATATTCATGACGATGTGCATAACTGTTTTCACAAAATATTAATAAGCTTTAGAATTCAATAACTTCGTTATTTGTTATCCGATTTTGATAAAATTTTCAGCATTTTGCTCTGTGCCGTTTACTCAATTTATTTAGATATACAGATTTTCCCGGACCATCCCTTTAAGTTTTGATATAGAATATTGTAATAAGCTTTCCGTTCATTTTCTTTGTTATATCGTAATTTTTGAACGTTTGTGAGTTGATAATTTCAGCATGTGTTACTGGTCCGGTTTTTATGTATAAACCAAAAAATATCGATAATCCGGACCTTACCCCCCCCCCCCTTATGAGAGACCCACAAAAATTTTCTAAGGCCATGCATACGCAAATACCTAAGTCAGAATTTTTTTGCTTGCCAAATTTTTCGTGGAACAAAATGATCTACATTTTGTAGTGAAAACCCTTTTTTTGGTCACAATTTGTTCCTGTACAAAAATGACCCCCCCTGGATCTGCCCCTGCAGGTAATAGATAAAAGCCCGGATGGTGTTGTTGTTTCATCATGACTTTATTCAAGTTCAGAGACAATGATATAATATACATACATAAAGAGACCAGGTCCACCGTTTCCATTCAAAACAAATGGCAGGTCAATAGATGGATTACAAAACGAAACAAGTAACACGTACCAATATAGAACATTATTTAGGGTGACATAAATGCAAGAAAATAAACAGTGAAAGCTGTCATTGGTATCACGTTGAAAAAAAAACCCCACTTAATCAATTTTCTAAATAAAAAATTAAATGGAATTAATTATTGCATATAATTTGATATTATGAGAGGTGTTACGTATATACAATAGGACGGTAGTGGTCATCCAATTTCCACTACGGTATCGACTTAATTATTATAATTATTATTATATACGGACGTGATCATTATAATGTTTTTGTGTATTCAGATCAACTTAATTAGCTATTGACATCACAAAGTTATGAAAGTAATGTTAATAAAGTACATTTGCCTTACGCTAAAAACATAACTAAGCAAATTATCCTGGGCCCTTGGGGATGGTTACGGGTCCAAGTGTCGTACCTCCCCCAGGTTCGCTCTTTTCCTGCGTAAAATATCGAAAAAGAGAAGAGTATGGCGAGTTTAGAAAGGGTATGGAAAAACTCGGTTGGTCGGATGTTTGAGCTTGTTATTCTGAGGGTTTTTTAAGGCGGTGTTTATTATTCCGTTCTACTATGCCCCTTGCCCCGACTTCTATCGCGTGGAATGACACCGTGTAACCCTTTTCCTTGATATCCCTAACGATCGAGTCATACTTTGTGACTTTCCTTTGGTGTGTGCATCATTAATGTAGGTTTCAAATGGGATTGTTAATTCGGTGATAGTTGAGTTATCTCTTTCTGTTCTTCCCGTAAAATGACTAAATTTGGGCGCAAAGTGGTTGTGAGAATGTGGGGAGGCATGGTTCCCCCGGCAATTGAATGCCCTTCTACGTCATTATTAATATTCCTGTTAGTCAAAAAATGTTTTGTGCATGAACCTCAAATTGTTATTATGACGCCACTCCTATCTCTCAAGCAGACTGGGCAATTTGAGAGTATATGATGAAGGCACTAGCGTACCTACGGGGGGGGGGGCAGAGGGGGCAGACTGCCCCCCTGACTATAGTCACAACCCATGCAAGGGACATATCCCTGCCCCCCTGACGAGTCTTGAATATTTTTTTTTTTGCTTGTCAATTTTTTTTCTGGTACGAAATCCTTTATTTGTGTTTGAAGACCTTTTTTTTTTGCTTGTGTAATTTTTGGCGGACGAATTTGCCCCCCCCCCTGTGAAAGACCCTAGGTACGCCACTGGATGAAGGGTGCCTGTGGTACCAGGGCAGAATATACACTTATCATTCAGGAGTTTACCCGGTATGCAAATTTGTATAAGAGGGCAAAGAGTCAATACATGCATTAACACCAAAACCTAGAACTCGTTTTGGGAGATTATACATAATAGATTTCCAAGTTATAAGTTTTCATTTTCCAGTATCAACAAGGAGGCAAATTTTCCCTGAACCAAGAGTGGCTCCACTCTATCAGATCAATATTTGACTGTGTCTTCCTCTATCATCTTCTTAATATAATGAAATCAAATGATTTATAACAACCATTATTGCGTTATAATTGTACTTAATGTCGTCATTATCATTTTTAGGCTGTAATTACTGTATTATTGTAATTTTTAAACTCTTCTACTACTTCTACTGCTATTGCTGCTCTTGCTATTTCATTTGGGAAGTTTGGGGAGGAAGACCTTCGGGTGACGGTTATTGAGTTATTCCAACTCTAATCAAGATTTTATTTACTTTATCATGCAACACGACTATCATTGTTGTTCACATGTTGTTCACATGACTTGTTTATGTATGTAGCTTCTCTATGTACTTCAAATACCAAATAAACAACGATATTAATATCAATGATAATAGTAATGATAAAAATAATAATAATGATAATAATAATTATATTATTAGTAATAAAGAAAATAACAATGATAATAATCATAATAATAATACTACTACTTCTAGAAGTGGTACGACTACTACTACTACCTCTTGAAGAACTAGATATCACTATCTTTTAAAGTTTCAAATTTCTTGGAAACCTACTAGGCTACTACTACTACTATTACTACTACTACTACTACTACTACTAATATTAATACTACTACTACTTCTACTACTTCTACTACAATTTGTACTCACATCACTACTCTCACTACCAGTGCCAGTTGTAGTAGTAGTAGTAGAAGTAGTAGTAGTAATACTACACTATGTATGTACTGCATCTCCAAATAACCTATATACCGTGTGAGTCATAAAAAACTAGACATCTCACAAATCCGCATTCTAAGGAAAAATTATCTCTTGAACGCATAATCATTACATATGGCTGGAAAGGGAATCTTCTCCCAATTAATTTGATACCTTATTTGTGTGGTATGTGTAAAGGCTTGGATAATCATTCTTTGAAGTGATGTACATTCTTACTTGCGCCAGAGTAAGGCATGACTGCAATGAATAAATCCAGATGCCATGATGTCATAATCCTACATGAGTTCGTAAACATATTTTCATATCCTTTTTAAATATTGTAAAAGGTGTTTTGAAATGGATGTTAATGCAACCGTTGTAGGAGTATGACATCATTAACATCTGGATTCATTCATTGCAGTCATGCCTTTCCTTGGCGAAAATCAAAATTTACATCAATGTAAAAAAAACACCTCCCGATCATACAAGTGTTAACACATACCACATAAGTATGGTATCACATCATTTGGAAGAACATACTCTTTCAGGCCATATATAATTATTATGTGTTCATTACATCATTTTTTTACATCAAGTTTTTTTATGACTCGCACGGTAGAGTAGTAATCACAATGTACTTTCTGCTGAACAAGCCTCTGTTCTTGCCAACCCGTACATCATTTATCCATGTTTGGATTTACCTCGGGTTTCTTGATCAGTTTAGGAAACATCATGAAAACGAAGGTCAAAACATCAACAGAGGCGAGTAGAACGAATGATGCTGCATACGTTGAATACCTGTCAGCCACCATGCCTGTTTTAAGAACAATTTGTTCAATTAGCATAATCAACGTGATTGAAATACACGTTAAGTACTTGTAACTATGAACAGTATTTTATTATCAAGCGGTTTTATTCCGCCGAATTATAAATACATTATAGAAGTGATGTAATAACAAGGCATAAGCGATGTTGTGTCTCGTCCACGTGTGAAAGTAACCAGTAATATCGTGATTTGCGAGGGCATGCAACAGAATTGTATCAAAAAATCATTGTAAAATAACTGGGATGGAAAAACAATTGTCATAAGTGTCTTGCACGTGAACTTAAATGTTGACCTCAAATGACCTTTGACCTTACCATGTGACCTCTGAACAAAATAACATGCAGGTCTCCTAAGTAAAGTTACCACCCAAGTTTGGTTCAAAAGTGACTTACGGTTGCGGAGTTATGCCATAACAATGACTCTAAATAACCTTTGACCTTGCCATGAGACCTCTGACTGCGCCGTGATATTCAGGTCTCCTAAATACATCTACAACCCAAGTTTGGGAGAAAAGTGACCTAAGGTTGCGGAGTTGTGAGCCATAAGAGAGTCAATTCCATGTAAACTTTAATGTTGACCTCAAAATGACCTTAGACCTTACCATGTGACCTCTGACTGCACCATAACATGCAGGTCTCCTAAATAAATCTACAACCCAAGTTTGGGTTAAAAATTAATTACAGTTGCGGAGTTATGTGTCATGAGAGAGTCTTGCAAGTCCATTATGTGATCAAACTGTGTGACACTGCTGTTTACAACATTGCACGGTCGGTAACCTATTATTAGTTTGTTTATATTTCTTATTTTTCTAATTTCGATTTTTTTTTTTCCTCCAATTTTTTATGTTTCGTTTTTATCATTTTTATCCTCGTCATTATTATCATCATTATTTATTATTGCTATTAGTAGTATCATGGTTATTATGCGAAAATTTAATAAAGAATAAAAGTCGGCAAGTTTTACTACGTCGGATGGAATATATGGCTACCAAAAATAGACAATTCATACCTGAAAGATATCCACCGAAGAAAAACCCAAAAGCTTCTAGAACGTTGCTCAAGCTCAACGCCAATGGCAGATTTTCTGATGAAAATCGGTTCCTCAAACACATGGTCCCCAGAATAGCTCTTCCGGCAACAGCAAAGGCCGACCAAAATGATGCAATCGCCATGAAGTAAAAATTTGATAGGAACACATCGCACGTCAACGAAATGATGTTCAAGATGGATAAAACAATATAAATGTCGACTGGATCTACGGAGTTGTGAGTTAGGGAAGCGATAACGAAATGGGAAAAGAAGGTCCCAACCCCAGCAATAGATGCTATAATAACCGTGTTTCGTTCAGAGATTCCTCTTTGCAAGGCTTGTGGAAGAAGGAAATCATACCATCCATTGTACACGAAAAAATGCATAGCATAGGAAGCGCAAATGAACAAAGAAACCGGATCGTTGTAGAACCCCATTCTTCGAAAGAGGGATGACATCTTTTCAGGGATACTACGTATGCAATCTAGGAAGTTTGGAGGAAGTCTTTCATATTTTGGCCCTGTAAGATTTACATTTACGGGCACTAGACTCCGTCTCGGTGAAGGAGTCAATAGATGATCAGTATCAGTGACGACATCACCAAGGTCCTTCTCGGTTGCTCCAGAAGAACAAGGACCATCATTTCCTTCTTGCACACAAGTCGTATCATTATCCACTTGGAGTTGGTTATGTTTTACGAATCCCTCGTCATCTGGCCTCGACGGGCTGATATCCTCATGTGTTACCTGAACGGCCAAGGAGCATGGAATCTGGTTTAACATGAGACCTCCAAGGATGAGCAGCACCCCTCGCCAATCATAAGCCATCAGTAATATTTCTGCTAGGACAGGGTAAAGAACCGCTCCCATGGAGAATCCGCAAGTCGAAAGGCTGAGCAAGACATTGAAGTGATCACCAGCAAACCTATCCAGTGCGATCAGGCATGTCACACGTATAACATAGTGTCCAATTCCTGATGGATGATATAAAATAAACCTCTCAATTCTCTGACAAAATAAAAAGGACGACAAACACATCACGAAGAAAGTCTTTTCCCATCCCCAAGATCCTATATTTTTGGTGTAATAATATCAA
Organism: Lytechinus pictus; assembly: GCF_037042905.1. Lineage (NCBI taxonomy): Eukaryota > Metazoa > Echinodermata > Echinoidea > Temnopleuroida > Toxopneustidae > Lytechinus > Lytechinus pictus. The sequence continues at coordinate 9,714,415 of NC_087252.1, forward strand.
ACAACGAATAAACCACGAACAGCTTTAGCCTGGCCTTCTGAAAATATACGTGTATATTTCATTAAGGAATTAAAGGGATGGTCCGGGCTGAAAGTATGTATAGTTTAGTAAATAGAGTAGAATTCACTGAGCAAAATGCCGAAAATTTCATCAAAATCGGATAACAAAGTTATTGAATTTTAAAGTTTGGCAATATTTTGTGAAAACAGTCGTCATGAATATTCATTAGGTGTGCTGATGATGTCACATCTCCACTTGTTCTTTTGTATTTTATTATATGAAATTAGGTTTATTCAAATTTTTTCCTCCAAGAACTAAAATAATTGGATTGACAACCGATTTAGTGCATTAGATATTTATTGCTGCAACTTATTTCATTATAAGGGAGACATATCATTCACACAAGTATGAAATAATGAAACAAATTTGATTTTATGTAATAACATAAGAAAGCGGAAAGTGGAGATGTGACATCATCAGCCCACCTAATGAATATTCATGACTACTGTTTTCACAAAATATTGATAAACTTTAAACTTCAATAACTTTATTATTTGTTATCCGATTTTGATGAAATTTTCGGCATTTTGCTCAGTGAATTCTGCTCTATGTATTAAAATATAAATATTTTCAGCCCGGACCATCCCTTTAAGACTTGATACATTCTACATGGGAAGACGACAAGAATACACTCAGAAACGTCGAGTTTGGGTGGTCCTTTTTCAGGATCAACGTTTGCCCAAGAAAAATAAACGGTGCTCCATGCAACCTACTGCACTATGGGAAGAGAGAATTTGACGTTTATAATATCAACGAAAATGCCGAGATTAGAAAAAATAATGAGACTTTAAGGATTCAAAAAGGGCAACGCACTTTTATGAGGGTCATGTTCGTGTTATCTTTCCAACATTTCAAATTTGCAAAACCCACATCTTTCATGTACATGTATAATTCAAGAAGTGCTGCTAAGAGTATTAATATTAACGATCAGGCTTTCTAACCATTCCCACTTGGGAATGATTTTCAGGCTCTAGTACCTTACACAAATTTAAATTATTTTCGTTCTACATGTATGTTATGTTAAGCATTCACAAATTCTTTAGTCAGTCCGGCATGGGTATTCAAATTCTTCCCAATACTGCTCTTTATTTATTTTATCTTGCCTGGCGTTACATGTTAATAGTGTTTGCAGAATGTGTTTTATTTGAATTTTAATAATGTGTAATTTCATATATACCGGAATGTGCAATATTCTCTCACTGGTTTTCTATGAGGGCTCGCATGCCTCTGGGCAATAGTAATGAATTTTACTTTTGCGAGCCCTGGCCCATGGAAAAAACATTTCTTACTCTTTTCTTCTTTGCTTTCATTTCTACTTTTCATATTTAATTATTCAATTTCAAATTGTATTTTTGTATTTACACTGTACAATTTTTGTATGTTTTTTATGGCCAAATAAATAATAATAATAATAGTAATAAATCGTGCAGGGGAGGGCATTTCTGATAGAAACATATTGTCATGATTGTTGTTGTTGTTGTTGTCAAACATTCTTTTGAATCATTCGGAATAAAACGGTCAACTATGATCCGTGAATATCTAGCCCCTCGTGACTTGAAAAGAAATGTCGATGACATTTCATTATTCATTATTTCATTTTTCCCCCAAATAGCACATCAGGGCCCCATTACACAAAGGTTAGCGATTGATCGTGCGCTTGATTTTTACGGTTGATCATTGTACATTATAATCAATGCAATCAATCAATTATAGAAAAATTTCTACGATCATTGCTAAGCTTTGTGTCACGGTCTCAGAACTCGATACTAGCACCGTCGAATGCTGTAATGACATCAATCGGCTAAATGGACTTTGGACTATAAAAGCACTCAACTGCAATATTTTGTGACATGTAATAAAAATCAGTTTTTAGAGACTTTAATTATGGCACATTCTTTGAGCAAGTGGGCGATATCCACTTCCCTACTGTACCAGAATTGCAGCCACATAAGGATAAAAAAGATTATGATGAAGAAGACAAAGAAAGTTCATTTTCCAGAAATTGTTTGTTTAAATGGGATAAGTCATATGCCATGTGAGATGACATCTGATTGACGTGCTGATTTCATACTACGTGTACTATGATCCTAATTCTTGCCAATACTGAATTGAATTTGTCGAGCTTGTAATATTTATTTGTCACGCTTCATAATGAGTTCAGAACAATTTTACAGTTAGTGGAAAACAATGAATTTTGTTAACACGTACGAATTACGTGAGATGAATTGCATTTCTGGGTTACCCGGTTCAGAAAACTTACCAGATAATGGAAAGGCGATGAACATATACCACTTGCTTGTGGCTGTAGACGAAATGATTACAGGAACACTTAGTAAAGTGGCACCAACTATTAGAAAAGAACGAGGATGTGAGGTCCGGGTGATGAGAGAGGCTATGATGGGTGCTGAAAATAAAATAAATTATGGCACAAGAATACGAGTTGAGAAGAATGCTGGAAGAATGGTCGAAAATAATGTAACATTGCCCTGAGAAGCTGGTTAAAGCAATAAGACAAAGGTGGTTCCAACAGAACTGCACCTCCGATAATGTGAACCAACATCTTAACCTGCGATGTCCGCCAACCAATTTGTATACGATTTGAGTAATTAGTAGTTTACACATTGGCAAATATCTACAAAGTAAGCACAATAATCGTCACATATTTTCGGGAAAGCATAAATTTATCATTACTCGATAGTAAGCCGGCTGCAAAAAATAGGCCAAGAATTATGCCCAGATCAACAGCGGTCATCTCCAAAGACTTCGACAGGTCCGGAAAAAGGATTCCCATGGCTTTCACAAGACCAAGAGCACAAGATGATTGCATGAAAAGAGCCAGGAAAACCGGACAACAAGGAGACTTAACGATACTGCTACATCGGTCCATCTTTACGGTGACACACTGATGGAGTCTGTGACCTACGAAGTACGTGTTTGGCAATTGCAGATCAGTCGAGCATAGGACCTTTTATTGAAAGAATTGAGTTGCGGAAACGGTGAAATGGATATTGTTTTTCCAACTTGAAATAGGCCAACATTAACAGAGATTCAATTTTCACCGAGAACATCCAAAAAGTAATGGACAGTGTCAAACAGCATCTTTGAAATTATAAAATCAACTGGATCCAGGAGAATTGACCACCTTTAAGAAATGGTCGTCGGTACGTGTCACTGGCGCTTCTAGATCATGGAGGTCAGCAAGATGTTCTCTGTGCAATCAACTGAATCTCACAACGGGAATGCCTTCATATTCCAGGGCCCCACGGGAGACCAGTTTATTGCTGAGTGGGCTACCCTGGTTAAATATATTAAAATAAATAAATAGATAAATATATAAATATTCATGGCATTGAAAATAATTTGATTCACTGCCACTCCATGATGATATGAGTAGGGATACCGTATGGCACAGTGACGGGATGAAACAAAAAATGTTGAGGGGGCACAACACGGCGAATGTGGGAAAAATCAAAATCGCGGGAGCGAAGCGAGTGAGCGAAAATTCTGGCAATATTAAGATAGATCTGATAGATTTTGCTTAATATTCAACACATGACCAGCCAACCCAAACCGACAACAAATCGGCAGAGGAAGTTCTTTGTACATTTCCAGAATACTTGGTCCTAAAAAATATAAGATTAGAAAATTCAGCTATCTGAAATAATAGTTTTTTTTCTTTATACTGTAAAATTTATTAAGTATACAAAGTATAATAGACGAAAACCTACTTCCTTTCTTGGACTCCATCTTTTGCCGACTGCTTGGACATTTCACCAAAATCATGGGGATGCACAGTGTAAACATCTTATGCTTGATTAAATCCCAAATTTTAAATTTCTCCCTCTCCCCCTTGTTTTAGTTATCGCTGAATCTCATCTGAATTCAATCAAGTGAGTGTTTGATCAATTTCATATATCGCTGTAAAGTTTAGGGTGTGATTTTTTTTCAAGCTTAATGAAAATCTCAAAATTCCATTGAGTGACATATTTTTTATTTTGAGGTGTCTGGTTACAGCTTTTTCACATATTACCCATTTCCCCTTCCTTTCATTTTCTCCTGATTGGTATATTTTCTTGGTTGAAACATGTCCTGTTTATTTAAATTTTACATTGTATTCATTATTTTGGTCTTCAAGTTATTATTGTGTCGTTCATTTGGTAACAAAGGACGAGTAAGCATAAAGTTTTCTTTTACTTTCAGGGAAATTATTCTCATCTTATGTAACTGCATTCTTCGAATTTACTTGATTTTCCAAACTGTATAGATAACTATGATTCTGTTGATAATATTCAGACTGAGAATAATGTTAACTGAAATGTTTTGTTCTATTCAGATTTTGGCTTTCAAGTTAGGGTTGTGTCGTTCAATTTTGGTAAGAAAGGATGAGTAGGCATGATGTTTTCTACTTTCAGGGAAATTAATTTCATCTCATCTCAGCCTGCTGGTAGGTCAGTCTCATAACTAAAATATCTTCAATGGGTAAAAATAATAATTGATTATTATTACCATTATTATTATCATTCTTGTTATTATTATTACCATCACCCTCATAATCATCATTTAATAGATTGGAAGACAACGAAGTAATTTGTTGCAGTTATCCTAAAATGCAGCTTCCTGACCACTTTTTGGTAAATGAAAAACTTATCAACACACCCCCTCACATCTACCCCAACGCATATGCACGCACACAACACACACCCCTAGGCCTACTATCACGCACCCCAGTCAGTGGCGTAACGAGCCGGAAAATTTTTTTTAGAGGGCCACACATAGCGTATGGAGCCTTTTATTTAAAGCTGCGAGCGAGCAAAAAGCTTTTTAGAAACAAAAACATCAAAATATGTGATAGATGTTTAAGCAATACTTCGAAAATAATATTTCCCTTTCCCATTTTTTGTTTTCTCGTGGTCGTAGAACTTTGGGGACACCAAGCCCCTCCCCCCCCCCCCGCCACATTTGTGACACACCCTCACTCATGCAGCTCTACCCTATCCTCTATTACACACCCTTGTCTCGCTCTTTTGCGTCGGTTATGGCGCAGTCACATTTCCCCTACGGCGGTTGTACGCCGAGTCGAAAACTACCGTTCTAACATTTTCTGTACTAGCTACATGTACATATGGGAGCATTAGTCTCTCTTTCAATCTCTCTCCTGAATGTATTTTGATTTATCTCTAAATTCCCTCTGTAACACTTTATTCACGTTCTCTCTTTCTCCTGTCCCGCTCTCTCTCTCTCTTTCTCCTGTCGATTTTTATTTTTCTTCCTTCACTTTATCTCCCCCTCTCCCCGATAGTCTGTCTCTCGAATGTCTCCTTCATCGGTCTGGTTAAACAATATTACCGAAAATGTTGAGAACTCTTGAACAACGTACGTTTCATTTTAACGGCGTTTTGTCCCCTTTCCCAATACCCAGATAAATTGCCTTTTCATCGGTTGTCTGTACTATACGATAATTATGGCGTCAATGCAATCACCTAATCTTTCTTTCTCTAAGAAGAGATAATAGCAATTATGATAACTGTATTATTCGCGTCAGATTTTTACAATTATCGAAAGTTAACGAAAAAGTGTCACCGAGAAAAAAGCATGAACTTCAAATATAATTTTCCAATCAATAAATTTGTATCACTTAATTGCTTTATTGATGTACGTAACTATTGAATTACAAATAGAAATATGCATCTTTTATTAAGATGTGAAATAGGATTTTTCTCCCATTCATTTTACTTGGAAATGTTTTCCCACGATTCTCCCTTTCTATGATAGATAGGGAAACATACTACATCTGATTTTTTTTGAAAACTAGACTCGTTCTTATGCTATACAGTATATGCCTATTTGTTTCCAGACCTGTCATTCCCTTGTTTGTATATTCCGGGAACTGTCCTTTCGTGCTGTGAAATAAAAAATACGATAGAGTCAACAAAATTGTATCAATCTTAGAGTTTATTTACAAGAAAAAATTCCGAATAAAAAAAACATGTTATTCTTGTCTCACGGTTCTCTCAAACTTTTCAGTAAATATATATATATTTCATATTTTCCGATTGTTGTAACGTATTATGTTGTTGTTACTGTTTTTTTTTATTTTGCTGCTGGTTAGAGTATATATTTTATCAAACAAAATACATATATATAAAAATGGTATATAACAAATTTATGGAAATGGATGATTGAAAGAACATCTGGAAGAATGATTTAAATGGTCGCTTGCTGATTGAAAGAGGGAAGTCTTACAAAGAAAGATGAGAAAGAATATAGAAAGAATATATGGAAATACATCGATCCTCCCTCCCACCACAAACGAACAGATAACAAATCTATGTAGAGTCAAATGAAATTATTTTTCACATAATTAGTAGAGTTTTCATATCTGCATGGATTTACATATAAAACGATAGGAATACTTCTATATCATACTATACCTAAACAATGCTAAGAAAAGGTGATAACCTAAATTGTAATTATTAAAAATTACGAATAAACCGCGTAGGGCATATGCCTCGTCCTATCCATTAATTATATATATTTGTTCAATGGTGCAACAATCTACGGATCCTTTGCCTTATATGTGACTTGTCAGGGGTGAAATTTACCTAAGGATGCATTTATGACGGGCGTTTTAATCTGAAATTACTGCACCAATTTCGCAAATTAATTGGCAAGCAAAGCACAAAGAGAGAGTGATGTATGGTGTACGCGTGCGCATGTATGTGATGTGGGTGTGTGTGTTTGGGAGAAGTGTGCGTGTATGAGGGTGTGTGTATGTGTGCGTGAAAGCTTGCGCAAGGGTGCGTGTGTGAGGATGTGTGTGTATGTAAGAACTCATGTGTCTTTAAAAATATCAACTTGTATTAAGGAGTGGAACTGGTTACCTGCTGATATTAGGAACTGTAAAACTATTTATCGGTTAAAAGTATTATGTAACAATATCTCATTCCTATTCTGAGTTATACCGTGTGAGTAATAAAAATACAACAGCTTGACTCCTTAAAAATCCCCAATTTAAGGATAAAATATGTCATGGACACATAATTATTATATATGGCCTGAAAGAGTATGTTCTCCCAAATAATTTGATACCATATTTATGTGGTATGTGTTAATGCTTGGATGATCAGGAGGTATTCTTTACAGTGATGTAAATCTTGATTTGCGCCAAAGTAAGGCATGACTGCAATGAATGAACCCCAAACGCCAATGTATCTCCGGTGTATTATCATTAAAGAAAAATATGATATTTTGCACCTCTCCATTTCTCTTTTAGAGTGCGCTTTTTTCTGATCCCATCTTTCTGTTTTCATTTTCCAAAAGTAATTTCCTTTCTCCCCCACCTCTCTTTTGTCAATCTTCACTCTCTGATCTTTCTTTCCGTTTATCAAGAACGTTTTTTTGGGGGTAATTTTTTACCCGATTGCTTGTAAGCACCGATTGCTTGTAAGCAAGCATCGAGAGGACCGACGGCTAAAGGTCCTCTCCAGGGGAACTGGTAATGAGGATTAATGCCTTACCAAAGGGAACTAGCGCACCAAGTGGGTATCGAACCCGGGTCACCGGAATCCGAAACTCCCGCTCTAACGACTGAGCTATCGCGCCTCCTTTTCTTTTCTTTCTCTCTTCACCTTATTTTCTGCTATCTCCCGATTCCCATTCTGCTTTTTGAAAATAATTCATATGTATTTCCTTTTCTCCTCTTTCTCTAAATCACTCCAACTTTTGTTATAAAAAAAAAATTCTGTCTCTTATTCTTCACTGATCTCTACACTCCCCGTCTCTTAAAACGGAATAACAGAAAATAAGCCCCCCCCATCTTTATTATCCGCACAATCTTTCTCCTGGTTTCTTTTCAATTGGTCTAATGCCAATCCGTCCAATTACCAACTCGTCTACTATCATGTGGTCTACCATCAGTTTGTCCACTATCGATACGGTCTAATTATCATTTCGTACACTCTCCGTTTGGTCTAATAACCAGTTAGTCCATATACCATTTGGTCTAATTGGACTCGGTGTTAATTGGGCAAAATGAATGAAAAAAAGTATTAGACCAAATGGTCATGAGACGAAATAGTGATTAGACAAGGTGATTAAATGGACCAACAGGTCATTGAACAAAATGGTTGTTCCACGAACTGGTGGGTGATTAACAGAATGGCATTAGACTAGATGAAGTTAGACCATGTGATGAGTAGACGAGTTGGCAATGGACGAATTGGCAATCAACCATTCTACCGCTCCTTTTATAGTATATACACAGCTCTGAATAGGACTTTCATTTCATTTGGCATCCAACACAACAAAAAATAGAGCACACTTTCTACCTAAAGTGGTACATTTCATTATGCATATTTATTTGATAATATGTACTCATTAAGAAAATTACTCAAACATGGGTACAGTGTTTCCAGTTCCAAAACGAATTTCCCGAAACTGAATCCCAAGTTTCTCGAAATTCATATACATTTCCTGCAATTTTCAAGTTTGATTTGTAACAAAAAACAGGCAATAATACAGCGAGCCTAAATTTGGACTAAGTGACCAAAATCAAGGAATTTAACATTTTTTTCATGCCTTCTTTAAAAATAGGACCAAAATTACGAAATGCGAGCGCGGGCGGAAAATTTTGAGCTACGTATCAAGGTAAATGATTATTTGAACAAAACATGAATATTAAAAGTTGCAACGTTTATTTGTGTAATTGTAATTTTCGGATTACCAGGAATTTTTTCATTACCCGAAAATTACCTGTAAATGATCCGGATTACCTTACCCGGAATTCTGTTTCAAAGACAAAATACAGTTTACGTTTGTGTCTTCTTAACTTTTTTGAACCTGTATAACACAAAACTTAGCAATCGTAGATAAAGTTCTTTATAAATGACCACAATGTGCAATTACTCTTGAAAATCAAGGGCATGATCAATTGATAACCTTTGTATTACCGGTGGTCAGTCTAATACCTGGACCATGGACCTCTCTCCCTTTTATACATACTGGCACCAATTATGTAACACCGGCAATTATGGTCTGGCAGCGATCCTTGTAATTGCTGTTCTATATAATCAGCTGTCTGTTTGATCTCTCATAGCGTGAGATTAAATGATTGGCAATAAATCATGACATGTAGCATAGAGTATCCTGGTACCGAACATAAGCCAAGAAAGTTCTTTCTGTTTCGTAAAAGCTTACTTTTTCACATGCCTTCTCAGTTAAGTGCGACTGATCCTCACAGGACTAAGCATCAGGGATGAAGTTGAGGTCACATTTTGCCATCCTTGACCTCGGTCTCAGTCCGAATCACATGTACAAAGTCTATGGGAGGTTTGTCGAGCAGCTTCCTGTCTCGGAAGTAACGGATTTGACCACAACCCTGCTGAGCACACAAAAAATTCTCCCCTAGTTTTCACTGTATAGTGGATGACGAGCCATCAGTCAGGGTATAAGATGATGAAGGGAGTAGTCTTTGAAACTGATTTCATGGATATTATGGCCTGACCTTGATGTCACTGTCAATGTACATGTATGATGAAGTTCAGAACAGTCATGAAAATGTTGACTAATATCATAGGAATTATGGCTCTACCTCAACGCCTGTTAATGTACATGTATGATGAAGTACAGACTAGTCTTTGAAACTGTTGACTAATATCATTGGAAATATGACTCTACCTCAACGCCTGGAAATGTACATGTATAATGAAGTACAGACTAGTTTTCTGAACTGTTGCATTGGAAATATGGCTCTACCTCAACACCTGTAAATGTATGTCTGATGAAGTACAGAACAGTCTTGAAACTGTTGACTTATATCATAGGAATTATGGCTCTACCTCAACACCTGTCAATGTACGTGTTTGATGAAGTACAGACTAGTCTCTGAAAGTGTTGACTAATATCATAGGAATTATGGCTCTACCTTGACGCCTGTATATGTACATGCCTGATGAAGTATAGGCTAGTCTTTGAAAATGTTGACTAATATCATAGGAATTATGGCTCTACCTCAACGCCTGTAAATGTATGATGAAGTACAGACTAGTCTTTGAAACTGTTGACTAATATCGTTGGAAATATGACTCTATCTCAACGCCTGGAAATGTACATGTATGATGAAGTATAGGCTAGTCTTTGAAAATGTTGACTAATATCATAGGAATTATGGCTCTACCTCAACGCCTGTAAATGTACGATGAAGTACAGACTAGTCTTTGAAACTGTTGACTAATATCGTTGGAAATATGACTCTACCTCAACGCCTGGAAATGTACATGTATGATGAAGTACAGACTAGTTTTCGAAACTGTTGCATTGGAAATATGGCTCTACCTCAACACCTGTAAATGTACGTCTGATGGAGTACAGAATAGTCTTGAAACTGTTGACTAATATCATAGGAATTATGGCTCTACCTCCATGCTTGTAAATGTACATGTCTGTTGAAGTACAAAATAGTCTATGAAAGTGTTGACTAATATAGGAATTATGGCTCTACCTCAACGCCTGTAAATTTACGTCTGATGAAGCACATGTACAGAGTAGTCTTTGAAAGTGTTGACTAATTTCATAAGAATTATTGCTCTACCTCAACACCTGTAAATCTACAAGTCCGATGAAGTACAGAATAGTCTTTGAAACTGATGACTTGGTTGATCCTCTAAGAGTCAACACACAATGTTTACTCCATCCTTATACCAGAGTCACATCAGCAAAAGTGACTCCAGACCGACCAAATCAATTTTGTTATTTTGGATTGCATACCATTGGTCGGTTTGGTGTTCGTTTTGTTGGTGCGACTGTGACTTTACTGTTGCTGCATATGTCTGAAACGGTAATGCTGTCATGAGTCTATCAAAGGTGATGATGCATCAGTTGTGACCTGGACAAAATGACAGAGAAATTGGTTCAAAATGATGACAACTTCAATCAAGAAAATCAAAATTACATTTGAAATGATAAATTTCTGATATTCTGCCGCCTTTGCACCAATTGTTCATATACCTAGGGACAGGGATTTTACATGTCAAAAGTGGTTTTTTCTGTTTCTGTAAGCTTGTAATTCTGTTTCAAACTTGATCTAAAAAAAGGAAATTTGTTTTTGTCAAAGAAAATGTATACAGCAAACCATGAATTCAAGTTTTGCAAAGGTAAATTCAATGAATTTTCACATGAAAAGTGAAGAACCAAACAGATTTTTGCTTTGATTATAAACCGGTTAATGGAAAATCACTGTCCCTACATATCGGTTCCAACGCTGAAAGCTTGATTCTTCTTATTTTTTCATTTTGTTGTTTTTTACAGATGTTGTTAAAATTTTCTGTGATTTATCTCAATTGCCCCTTGAGGTTTCATACTGTCTTGTTCATTACCTGGGGCAATTTCGTTAAACGGCCAAACTGTAAGAAATCATAGGGGATATACAATCATTGCTCGGATTAGATTCAAAACAAGAAACATGTCTTCTGTTTTAGGGGGTTCTTCCCGTATATTTTATGTTAATATCTCAACTTTTACCAGACCATTTATATGTTTTAAAGTTTATTTTGAGATACGAATGCTCATTCTAAGCTTTATCATTTACAAGAGACAATTTTTGTCAAGGAGATTTTCATTCATCCAGCTCAGTCCTTTCTGTAAAGTAATAGAGTGGCTGCCTATTATCTGCAGCTATCAGCCCTCCCTAGGCGGCGCGACGGCACTCTGTGGTCTTGGAGACAGATATATGCTTTTCACACTGTTATCATTTTTCTTAACCAGGGAAATAGGTTGGGCTAAGGGGGGGGGGGGTCTTAGCCTCACCAATTTCCCGGAGTTAAGCTTAGCCCACTTTGTTTTCACACTACATTTTAGCAAAGTAGGATAGCACGGTAAATAGTACGGTACTATCTGGCCCTGCAAAAAGAAGGGTTAGCTGGCTTATTGTGGTCTAGCACCACAATTGCGGTGCTAAGAGATGCAGTGTGAAACAAAACCAGGCTAAGCATTAGCCAATCACAGAAGTCGAAATTGCATGTTAATCACGCTCTGGCAAGATCATCAATATTCATGAGCTGTGCGACAGTCTGGGGTTAAGGGGAGCTCTCTTGTCCGATTTCAAAATGATGGAGGAACATCCATTAATTTACAACCCACAAACAAAGGAGACAAACAATCAGATATAGATCAATGAAATATTTATCTCCTTGAACTTTTTAATGTCATTCTTGCAAGTGAGTTATTGCCTACAATATAATTGTGTACACAACCTTGACAGAGAATGAGGTTTTCAAGGTTGACTCTAACAGTTTGATCACTGACTGACACTCTTGTTAAGCAATTGCTGAGGAGAGTGATAAATCGCTCTACCAAAAATGGATAAAGGAGAGCGGTAGCGAGTGATACATTAAGTCCCAATCCGCTTAAAACTGAGTCCCTGATTCCGTTTTTTTTTTATTCATTAGTCCGACAGTCACCAATGACGGACAGATTGGCATGTGTGTAGCAAATAAACATTTTGCAAACTGCATACAATGCAATATCTCCTTGGTTCAGAGCTTGCATTCCCCCCAAAGCTGTGTGTCATTAGTTTCGCTTGACTTCAGACATGACTGGTGGCACATTCTTTTGGTAAATGACATTCCAAAGAATTGTTATTTATTAGTGTTGATTGACAACATCACATGAAAGGGTAACCAGTCGTGCATGAAGTCACCTTTTGGGTTACAAACAGCTTCATGAAACCCGCTCCTGGGCCAAACTTCTTCCGTTATGTTTACCATGACCTAAGTATATTCCTTTGTTTGATTTTGAGTTGAAAGATAATTTGATAGTAAGAAATGAAAAGCACTAAAGATAAGGGTGAATCATGACGTAAGCCTCACGTAATTTGCTTTAAAATCCCATCTCCATTATAATTGGTAATAGTTTATCTCTAGAAAAGCAGAGTTATTTTTTTGTACTTCAATAAAAAACAAACACTGGGTTACTGCTAACCCACATCAATGAATAGTCTGCTAGCTCAGACTCATATTAGACACTTTAACCATCATGCCTAGAGTGGAGACTAGATGCCAAACTCTCTGTCTAGTAGAGCCAGCCAGTTAGTGAATCTAGTCTCATTACTTCAGACTCTGCATTGTGCACTATGCAAATTGTGGAAAACCAAGGGTCTTTGCCTCCAGACTAGGCAATGAAGGCAACTTCCTCGCTGCACTTGACTTCCCCTACTACAGACTGAGGTTCTAAGGTGACCCCCCCCAAAAAAAAAAAGGAAGAAAAAGAAATGGCCTTGCCCGCTTGAGCGCTTACTTTAGAGGGCTGAACAATAGACATGGATCAATATGAAAATACATTTCAGTAATGGGAGTGATCGCAAAATGTAATCAACCATAATGCAACACAATAATCACCCATGTGTTGCAATGTGTTTTTATAGAGATACAGTGTAGTAATGTCAACTGATTAAGGAAATTGCTCCAGTAATCAGCAAAAAAAGCATTTCCTGAACTCTGGATAGATGGGAAGTTTTCCAAGCGATGATATTAAGTGCCCACATGTGCTTACTTTAAATTATGTTGAGAATATTCAGTAAACTTGGTTTTCAGACTAGTTATGTTCTATCATTTCAAAGCACATGATTTTTCTATACATTACAGAGGTCTCGTTTGAAAGAATACTGAACTTTGATTCATGTGGTACTTGATCTTAATCATACATGTATGAATGAAAAGTCACCCGGGAAGAAAAAAGTCAAATTCATGCCCTTTCAAGATATATGTGATCATCATTTCATCGGCGGTCATCTGAACCGTCATATCACACATACAATGGTGCAAACCCATTTCAGAGAAAATCGACTTCAAAGTTTACCATAATTTTCACACTAAGCTCCCCAGCCTCACAGCATATTTATTGCTTGAAAAATACATGGTTGGAAATACCAAGAAAACTGCTTGACATTGGTATCTTTATTTTCACACAAAAGTAAGGATCCAAGAAAATATGGCAAAAGAGCTACATGCTTGTAATTTCGGTTTGAGCGACTTAGATTTTTTCTGTACAAAAACGCCATAGGATAAACGCGATACGTTTTGACTGACCGCGATTTCAATGCGCGCGATCAATCAAAACGTTGTATCACTTTTCATGTGCAAAGTCAATGCAGTTCCCAGTGCCGATACGACAGTTTGGTTGACTTGGTTGACTGCACGCATTGAAATCGCGGTCAGTCAAAACGTTGTATCGCTCTAATACAGTAACTGTTTCCAATGGGATTTGCACATTTTATTTAAAAAATTTATGGCATCGCCGTAAAAATCCTTTCATATCTCAGAAAATACAAGGCAAAAGCGATTTTGTGTCTCACCCACTTATGAAAATAACCAGAAATATCATGATTTGTGAAGGCACGCAACAGAATTTTATCAAAACTTCATTGTGAAATGACTGGGATGGAATAACACTTGTCATTAAAGAGTCTTGCACTTAAACTTTAATGTTGACCTCAAAATGAACTTTGACCATACCATGTGACCTCCGACTGCAGCATAACATGCAGGTCCCCTAAGTACATCTACCATCCAAGTTTGGTTGAAAAATGACTTACGGTTGCAGAGTTAGGCGTCATAAGAGAGTCTTGCATGTAAACTTTAATGTTGACCTGAAAATGACCTTTGACCTTACCATGTGACCTCTGACTGCAGCATAACATGCAGGTCCCCCAAGTCCATCTACAGTACCATCCAAGTTTGGTTGAAAAGTGACTTACGGTTGCGGAGTTAGGTGTCATAAGAGAGTCTTGCATGTAAACTTTAACGTTGACCTGAAAATGACCTTTGACCTTACCATGTGACCTCCGACTGCAGCATACCATGTGGGTCCCCCAAGTCCATCTACCATCCAAGTTTGGTTGAAAAGTGACTTACGGTTGTGGAGTTATGTGTCATAAGGTTTGTGATGGACGGACGGCGGACGACATTTGGATCCCTAAGTCTCGCCTTCACCTCTGGTGGGCGAGACAAAAATAAATTGCTGCCTAAAATTTAGTTATGAATAGAGTAGGACTTGTACAAGTTTTCCTTTCCAGCAAAAATCTCAAAATCTATTTTTTAAAATCAAAATTGACTGATACGACGATTTAATAGATCCCCTGGGGAGATCAATATAACTCATTCTATTGTATGGGATGAAATACATGTAAGATTATGTTTTCTGTCACATTATATTCAACCTTTTTGAAGCACTTAATGATCTTCCGGTGCATTTTTTTCCCTGGGCTTCATTTTTATGACATCACAAAGCCGGGTGACAAGCAGAACCCTGCAGCAGAGATTTTTTTGTAATAGTCAAATGAATATTAATATACGCCTTTAAGCCATGCTGAACCTTACTAGATCTAACTTTGATGATACGCAAAGACGTTCATCCTTGAATTTAAAAAAAAATCCATCACAGTCATAGCTCACTGTGAGTATTCCAGTTTCCATATTCATGCTGTTATGTACATATCAAAAAAATAAGGCACAGCCACTTTGAACAGCTCCAGCTCAAGACCTTAACTACTTCTTGGATTCTTACTCATAATGCAACATTTTGATGATGCACATGTAGTCTATTAACACATACCTAAATTATAGAATGTTATACAGTGTGTCCCACAAAAAACAAAACCAAGATTTATCGATCATTTATCATGACTTAATCACAAATACAATAGACAAATGACCTACCAATGTAAAGCTTAGAATCCCCTCTTTCATCTGAAATTACTTAGAGTATTTCTTATTCATGCATAAGTGAGCAAAAACAATTTGAAGAAAGGATACCAAAAACTAACTTTTTTTTTTTTGGGGGGGGGTATCTGAATTTCAAAAAGAAAATCACATGCCTAAAAACTTCGATATCTGCTCTTTTATTTGATACCTTAATCACAGAAATGGTCAAGTAGTAAAAAAGTTCTTTTCCCTCGAAACAATGCTTGTATTTCCATAATTTCATTAAATGCAACGTGTTTTCACCTTTTTCCACAGAAGCTTTCACACTGTTAACAAAAGGCTTAATGCATGGCTGATCGTCAACAAAACGGATTGTCGAGTGAGTCTTGACGCTAGCCTGTAACACCTCTTCATTTCATGAAATTATTGAAATTCAAACCTTATTTCAAATAACCAGAACTTTGTTATTTCTTGACCATTTACTGTAATTGAGGTATCAAATTAAAGATCACATATTGAACTTTTTAACGAATGTGGTTATCTTTTTGAAACCCAGATACAGCCTGCCAAGTGACTTTTTGGTATCCCCTCTTCAAATTGTTTTTGCTCACTCATGCGTGAATGAGAAATAATCTGAGTTATTTCAGATGAAAGAGAGGAGATTCTAAGCTTGACAATGGTAGGTCATTTGTCTATTGTATTTGTAATTAAAATATGATATATCAATGCTAAATCTTGGTTTCGTTTTTTGAGGGGCGCACTTTATAATTTTCTGCTCCTCTTGTGACTATCATATGAAAGTATGTCTCAATAAATGAAATGCTTACACTGTGCTTTCAAGCATATTTTTTTTTTAATAAAAAGTAATAAAAAAAAAAGAATTTAATTATTATATTGTTAAATTCACAAGAAATATTTGATTTATTTGTAAATTGGTCTGTATATCAAGACTATCCCCATACACATGGCCCAATGGCAAGATATTTAGTGTGTGTTAGAGAACCTTGAAGTTCAGGTCCCCTTTAATACTTTACATCAGGTGATGGTAATAACTGTCTACAGACACACATACACGGGGAAAAAAGATTGACAACACTTACTGGAGTTTGTGCTCTTTCTTGAATTAAATTCCATGTATGATAGTGGCACTATGAAAACAACAAATACAATAATATGTCAAGTTATTTAAGTGAAATTCACTCAGGAATATTCAATTAGATCATAGTGAAGACAAAAAAATGGGTTAAAACATAAGATAATTTCAAAGAAGAGGATCTTGTGAGAAAATTGATTTTGGAATCGTTACTGAGAAACTTGTTCTATTATGCCTCAGTCTACACTAATCTTGCATTCAACAACAAGGCAGTGACATCATAATTTGACAAAAAGAACAGCATTAATACTGAATAAAGGTAAAAAACCAATGATACTGACAAAATTTCAGTTTGTATCAAAAGTTATTACACACTGCAAGTATATGAGTATAAGGGTAAAAGTGTATCACACTAATCATATTGTTTCTGTTGGGCAAGAATTTGAATAGTATTGTGAGAATGAAACTTCAAGATATTACTAGGTTACAGTATTGTATGCATTTGAGGGTTTTTTGTGTGTGTGATCCAGAAATGCCAAAAAAAAAAAATACAGAGATTATCCATGTTATTCCAAACCAACTCTCCAGATTATAAAGCAGAAGGTTTATAAAATGTCAACCTAACGGCATTGTCCCCTTTACCTCCAATACTTCTACAGTGTATTTCATTTTTCACCGATGATTTATCAACATTGTATAGGTATCCATGGGGGAAAATGCCCAAGCATACACATTCATATAAGGTGGTAATGAATCCAAATGGGGGCGTTCATTTTTATTGAGGTATTAACCAAAAATCAAAGTGGGTTTTAATTCTTCAGACTTACCGGGAAATCACTAGGAAGAGCAACACCCTGGAATCTGGTAAGCTTGTTCTAAAAGAGAAAGAGAGGGGGAGAGAATAATAATAATAATACATATGATTTATATAGCGTTTTTTTCCATTTTGATTAAATGCTCAAGGCGCTTTAAAAGAGAGCAAAACATGAAAGTAAAGAGAACTTTTAATAGAGAAGTGCAAGAAAGGGTAAATTACAAATGAGGAAAAAAAGGCTTGTCTTCAAACCTAGTAAGGTCTGCTGGTGAACAAATGCAATTTTAGGTTGCCCTTAAAGGATATTGCAGTGTTTGAGTCTGAGGATAATGAAGAGAGAGAGAGAGAGAGGGTAATGAAGAGAGAGAGAGAGGAAGAGATATAACAATGAAGCATGATAGACATGATATTAATCTTCACATGGAATTTGGTACAGATCCAGAGTGAGGGAAGTGCAAGGAGGGGAAGGGGGGGGGGGGGCAGCAATATTTTTTGAGGGGAGAGCATTGCTACATATTTTATGTTACATTAATTTTTGGCAAAAACCATCCCCATTTTATCGCACATCAAAACTTTTTTTCATGCAATTTCTTCCTTTTTTGATGATGAAAACTATTTTGGTTGGTCAGATTTTCGGTGCCAATTGCATCCTTTTTGGGAATAGGACCATTTCTTACATATATTTTATCATACTTTATGTTCTCATCTCACATTCCATTTTTATTCTGCTTTCTGAGCCCGTTGCAGAAAGAGTTGTGAATGAATTTAAATTAAAAAAATGAAACAAAACATTTTCCAATTAATTAACTTACATTACTATTATAGACATTTATGGTTGATCTTTTTGATTGCATTTTAATGCAACTCTTTATGCAAAACGCCCCTACATCTGCAATAAATAACAAATTAGGCTGACTAAAAAATTAGAAGAGGGAGATCTAGAGGAACAATATGGCCGAGAATTTCCAGATACACACATACAGGGGTGCTCAAAAGTTAGTGATCCCCACCAGAAAATGATCATATTCAAATTGTTCAAGTTTTGCCATGGTTTAGATATTCAATTCTTAAGTCAGGTGATAAAACATTACATTCAATAAAGTATGTTTCTCTGGGCTGGCCAAACATTGGAGTGTCAGTTGTTGTCTAAATTCAATACTCCAAATAAAGGGGCGAGTTTTGTGGTGGGGTTCACTAACTTTTGGGCACTAATGTACGTGGAGGAATGCAAAATACAAAAGAAAAGCAGATAACTATAGCAAAGGCAGAGATTCTGATTCATGGTTTTGTTGTTTGATTTGGATGGCCACATGTGCATATAATATTTTGTGTAATAATATTCCATACCAACATACTGTATGCAATTGCCTAAAGGTGACAGCACACCTTACGATTGGTCTGCAACCCGATTTCAGAATAAAATGTAGTAGAATTTGTTGCTAATATTGAGACTTGGAATATCTTACTGTGTAATATTCTAATTCATCGTACGAATACCTATGTTCAAATCTGTGACTATGCTATCTTACTTCTTAAAATAAAAGCGAATTTAATATCTAGTCGTAATGACGTTATAGCAGTCGTACGATTTGAAACTAATTTGGCCCTTACTCCAAAATAAAAGCTTGCAGTCTTTCAAAATGGTTATATTAGTATTCTTTCAATTGATTCAACCTCAAATAAAATGATATGTTCCATTCACATTTTCAGAAAAAGAGCAAAATGCGATTTGTTCCAAAATTGGATCGCGAACAGTCGTAAGGTGTGTGGTGGCCTTAAGATGTACATTAAAATAATTTATGCACAAATTATCAAAATATAATTTCAAAAACTTACTCCTGGCTTGAGATGATCCTCTATGTGATGAACCTAAAATGAAAACAAGAGGAGAGTTTAAGGTAGCTTCAGTGCTTGCAATAACTTCAAATATTCATTTTTCCACTATTAGATCAAATAATTCATGCTTTTACAAGTATAAACACCTTAAGGAAACTCATCTATAAAGAAATATTAAACTCTGACTACCGTATTAGAATACCTGGGCTCCGTAACACAAAGGTTAGCGATTAATCGCTAAATGAACTGACCTATCAAGTCCTTTGTTGCATGCGCACTTTATTCAGAATACTGACTAGGAACCAATCAGCTGTTCTTTCAAATAGCGATTAACCGCACATCTTTGTGTTATAGAGCCCTGGACTAAGTTTCGGTGAATCTTAAGATAATATGAAATCATCATAAAATATATTCCTTACTGCAATGTAACAAAATACCCCAAAAGAATATACAAATGATGCATGCACATGAGTTCATTAGGCGATCTATCCTCACGCGAGTTGAGGCTCTGTTCAATCCATTGCACGAAGCCATTAGGCTGAGTGCAATGGGTTGAACACAGCCTCAACAAGAGTGGATAGGTCGCATAATGGACGAATGAAGACATGCATCATTTGGTTTATACAGCAAATTTTCTAGATGTTGTTATTTGACAATAGAGAAGAAAAAAAAGCAGATGGAATTAAGACATATTTTGCCTTTGACAATTCATTTTCTCTATAAATATTATTTTCTCGGTGTATGAAAGCAGTTAATTGTTTTTGTTCTTTTGTGACGCACTTTGGTTCATGAATCTCAGTGCACACAGTCAGCCTTTTTGTTGATGCGCTTACTCCGATGCGCGCAAATACACACACATACACACTGAAGGAGAGAGCTCAACCGTGCAATGGAAAAATAAAAAATGCACGGTCGCAGTGCAATGGAAAATAAAATTTGCATGCAGCACAAAATGGATAAAATATTGAATGGTTTTCAACCAATCAAATTACAGGAATCTTTGTATGAGTTGTATAACACCAATGGTACACTGGAAATTTGCATGAAATAAAGTAAGATAGAATCGTGTAGATGATATCCAAGACAACCTGCATGCCAATTTTCTACGCGATCAAATGCCAAGATCTCAATGAGTCCTGGGAGGCCCCCCCCCCCCCTGGCCATATGATCTCCCAAAATACCTCGGCTTAGATAGGGATAAATCAAGTGATCACATTCTATAGATCACATACAAGGACTGCTGGCTTCTATGGATTAACTTACGCATGTGAAAGAGTATCTGTGTGGAACCATGAAGCCTGAATTGGTAACCAATGGTCCTGGACTAACATCGATGAACTGGCCTAGACGAAAGAGGACTATCCGGTCTGCAGTCATGGAGTTCAGCTCGGCAACCTTGTACCTGGTGGATATTCAATTCAATAATTTCAAAATAAAACACTTATTTCCACAACAATATAAAGCATTACAAAAACATTGTTGCTGGCCTCTTGAACTTCAGCACAAAAGAGGCTTGGATTAAGAGTTATGGCATAAAAAGTAATCTCCTTCTGCCTAAAATGAGTTCTCTACAGTAACTACATGTAGAAGACTGTTTTCAGGCAATATCAGGTTGCCTGCATTGTAATGTTTCTAAATATACAGCTTTTTCTGAGCTGCCTTGTGGATGTAATACTTACTAATGCAATCACCTACATTTATGGGTATATATGCATTCTATGGATCAATCAGAAAAAAACAACAAATTTTTACTAATAAATTTCAAAACAAAAAAGAACTCACTCGTTGTCTTGGAAGATATCCATGGCGATGCTCGGTCTGACCTCTAACCTTTCAAAGGGCTCTTTCTTCTCCGCTAACTCATACGCTAGCCTGCTGAGACTGGTAAGCTCTTCTTGGGATGGGTCCCATGGAAAAGGTAGATTTACATCGTAGGCAAAGCACCCTTGAGAAACTAGTACAATCAAAAGGGGAAAAGAGATTATTATTTCCTGGGAAAGTGCAAATTGATTACAAAAAAGAAAGAAGGGTAAGCACTTCTTTGGATGGTTCCAAAAAAGGCGATAACTGGAGGGGCACACTTGAAAAACTAGGAGTCAAATGGAAGGATAGGTAATGATTTTTTACTTGTTCCAATGGGATAGGTCACAGAAAGACACTGTATTGGAAAGTAGTACAAGCAAAATAAAAGATGAGTTATAATTTATTGGCTATATACAATAGGAGAGATAACTGGAAAGGCAGATACAGTCAAATAGAAAGAGGGGCAATCATCTCTCATTGGTTCAAATAAGAAATATTACAGATAGGTACCGATAAGAGAAATTACATAAACTTCATGCAAAAACTAAGAGAGGAGTTATCACTCTTCAGATGGTTTCGTTATGAAGGATAATTTGGAAGGTCAAATCTGATAAACTAGTACAGTGAAAGTAAAGGAGAAATGAGGAAATATGTACATGTAGTTCCAGTATAGAAGAGCTCATCACACAAAAACCCTTTCATAGTGACATCTATTGTTAACACACCATACAAAAGTATGTAGCTCGCCTATGCAAAGCTTTTTTTTTACAAGGGACTTGTTTCATAAAGACTTGCTATAACAACAAATGCACAATTTCTATAACTAATTTACAAAGAGCCAATCAAATTGAAGGATTTCAGCAGCTTTTAACTGTTTTGGCAAATTAGTCATTGTAGCAAGTTTTATGAAACAGTGCCCAGAACGTTCTGGTGCCAGCCATTGATATAGTCTATATTGCATGGTGATACCTGGAATATCTGCTGCCCTCACAGGCTGGATATAGACATCTGTTTTGAAGGCATTGAGAAGGATGGCGCCTGCCATGAAGGAACATGATCGCCAGAAAGCCTGTACAGGATGACAAACAAATGAAAATATGACTGCAGTTTCTGGCTGACAATTCTAGAATATAATAGATGAGTTATTGACTATGCACATTGCACACCAGGCTCTGTCAACATTTAAACCACAGCTGCCATTGCAAGAGATGAAATATATTGCACACTTTGAAAATGTTCCTCATCTCAAATCAACACTTCAGTATGAATTCATGAACCAATTTCAAGTCTGATTTGTAATAATTAAGATTTGTATAAAAATGTCATCTGATATCATGTAAAAATATCTGTCATATGCTGGAAATCTGAAGAAAAAATAAGTCATCGGAGAAATCCTGTTTTTTCTATAAGGACTTATTTTAAACACAAATGATGTAAAATCTCATTGTACATAATGCATAGACCAAAATAACTTCAAGTATCAGAAAGAAAAGTAAGTCAGTAAATGTCAGAACATTGTAGCAGACCACTCAAAGAGTTGGTCAGTTTGCCCCCCCCCCCCTTAAAATGACCGATATGAATAACATATTAGTTTTTCAATAAAAATAAAAAATCTTACCTCATTAGCCTCTTTAGGGTCATCATCCTTCATAGTGACTAGTCTCAATTCACAGTCCTCTGTCAATGGCTGGAGCATATGCCACGGCTTTCCATTCACCAACGCTATTGCAGAACGCTTTGTATACGTCTCATTGAAATCTACACCAGAAAAGGAACAGGAAAAAGGAAATGTATCTATTGGTGTTGGTGATTTTTTCTTACCAGATTGCTAGGAAAGCAGGAATGCGTGTATGCTAGCAACCAGAGGACCGACAGCTCAAGGTCCTCTCAGAGGGACTAGGATCACTACGACTCTGCACTCAAGGAAGAAAAAGGTGCAAGTGGGAGCTGTAACACTAAATAATTATCAAAATAAAAAATTTAATGATAATAAAATTGATCATATACACATTCTCAATTTTGAAAGGATATAATTTCAAAGCTTATACTGTACCTTGGTCACATTTGCTCTATGGCCGCCGTATGCAAGTCAATAACAGCCATTCTATCCATTTTTATTTAAACCACCTACATAACATTACATAAAATGTTATTAAAAACAATTGTTTTTGACTCGCTGTACGAACCCCGTGGAGCAAATGTGACTGAGGTATTTTATAGGAATCACTATTTCACTAAAAATCTCAAAATTCATTTGGGCGACTAATTGCTGGTTTGGGGGTGACAGGTCATGTACATATACATTCAATTTATCATAAATGATGAATACACATTATTTACATTTGAATTGAGACAGAAAGCATTCAACTCTCGACTTCCTGAGGTTGAATAATTAGTACATGCACGCTTTATCCTTTTCATTATCAATATTTTTCTTTGATTTTTTCAGTTTGCAAATATAGAAGATAAGAGTACACAGGCTTTAGTGTGCACAGGCTTAAAGGGAATTTTCTGGTTAAATTTATAGGTCAAGGACTTGCACACTAATTAATACCACCAATGTAGAGTCCAAATACTCGTCAAAGTGAAGGCAAACTTCAATTATTGTGCACGATTAACATAGGGTGGCTGCTCATGAGGCCCATCTAGGTCAAATGGCTCTAGTGAGTGACCACCCCCATGCAACTTTTTCTCTCGTAGTGTAAATTTAAATTCCTGCAGCAAGTGACTTCATTCTCTTAACTAAAAATCCAATCAGTTATAACTCAAATTGAATAATAGTATTGGTTTAATTACAAAAAAAGTTGAGAGAAACTGGCCTTCTAATGATGATGAGTGAGACTCATTTATCTTTAGTGCTTTCCCTGAGCATATTTTTGGGTGCACTACACCCTACCCAGAGCTGCCAAGTTGTATTTTGCATTTTCAGTATTCTTATCCCCCAAAATCAGTATTTTGACAAAAAAATCAGTATTTTTACCGTGTGAGATAAATATTTTGTATTTTTCCCCCAAAAAGTGTATTTCATAATAAAATGCTTGGCGCACTCGCCCATCACGGCGCTCAAGCTGCATGCAAGCTAAAATGTGCACTGCTCTTGCAGATGAAAAAAACAAAAAATTGAAACTTGTGTATATCTCACCCTGGTTTTTACAAAATGATTGAAAAAAAAAAGTTACCTGAAATTACATTGATCTAATAACCATATTTGTGTACGTTTTATGAAATAGAGACATATAAAAGAGATGATTTTTCTCAATAAATTTCGATTTTGTAAAAAAAAAAAAAAAAAAAAAAAAAATTTAAATACAAAAAACATATTTTTTAAAGAAAAGACGTACTGCCGTATTTTGGATGCAAAAACGTACTAAATACGGAAAAATCGTACTACTTGGCAGCTCTGCCTACCTGATTAAGGAAAAAAAAAAATATATTTTTCAAAGTTTTTAGATTGTATTCACCAATATTTGCTCACAGGGGGGGGGGGGGGGGGTTACCCACAGGATCATATACTCTGGTAATAATAAATGTACAATGATATTTTTAAGAGTGATGAGGACTTACGCATTGCCACATGGTATGGTGTAGAAAGATTCTTGTTCATGGCTAATTTGCAATTATGAGACTGACCGACATGATGGACGGTAATCTTCTCAATTCTCTTGACCATTTCCAGCTGACGACGCTTCTCTTGGTCAAACAATTCATTTTGTTTCTGGCTGACTGCTGCAGTGGTCAATATTTGCTCTTTTGTTGACATATCTGTAAGAAGGAAAATATTAAAGACGAAAAAATACATGGATATCGGAAGCAAGCACAAATGCTGATAGTAATATTATTTACCTGCATTACGATTGTAAAGTAGGTATGTTTTGTTAATGTTCTATACAATGCAGGGTTGCGGGGTCAATAGGGGTTTGAATCCTCCGTGGAATGTAATTAAGAATTCAATGCATTGGTGCATTGGAGCGTGGAAATAAAGGATAACATCAGTGTTCCCACAGAAATTGGAAAACAGAATTCCATGACTTTTCCATGACTAAATTGCTGCTTTCCATGACTTCCCGTGACGTCTCGCGAGTTATGTAGAATTCGGGATGTCACAAAACTGGGAAAAATGGAAATCATGAACATCAATTATAATAGCAGAGTATGATCAGAGTATGAGAGTTACGAGACATGACAAACTGGAAAGCTGCCATAGCCGAGTTGTAAATGCAATTCCAAGACTTTTCACAAATTTTCCAAATTCCCTGACTTTCCATGACCACAAATTTTTCCAGGATTTTCCATGACTGTGGGAACCCTGAATATGTATTTGGGCATCTCATTCTAGCTTGTTCTCTTCGTCACAACAAATTTACTAAACTTGAAATTAGCAAAGCGAAAGTAGAATTTTCACAGTATATGGTAGTTTGATAAATAGATTCATAGGGGATTTTGCGCAAGTCTCACAGTTTTCCTAGAGTTTTTGCAGACATCTGCCACCCTCTATGTGCGTCTCGTAGCTAAGCTACTAACGAAGAGAACTCAAGATGGCCACGTAAACATCTGCTAGTTTTTTCCTGTCTTCTCATAACATTTTTTTGTTTTTTTAATGACTATTTGCTTAAAAATGAAATCAATATTGTATAAATTTGAAACTTGATTATAAATAATTGTCATAAAAATAATTATTTATAATCAGGTTTCATATTTTATTATTTGTAAAATAATAATTTTTATCTATAAATTGTTCTACAAAAGAGCATTTTGTAACGTCACTTATCGAAGCTACGTCATAACGAAGCGGTTCAAGCCTATTGTATTTGCGGTGTTTACATATGGATCGAGGCGAGGGATCTACACTGGTAAGAAACCTCTCATCTTTCATACTTATACTAATAAATTTATCCCTTCATACGCATTTATTAGGCATATTATCAGTGAAAAAAAATCAATTTCACCCTGTAAAGGTGGATTTTCTTCTACTAGCATGACTAATTAGGGAAATCCATCTTTGTTTATCAGTTCCGCTTATTAAGCCATGTATGTGGAGGGTTCAAGGCTCCGTGATGAAAAAGTATAGACCCCTATGTCAAAATATCAAAAAATATCACAGAGTTCTCAAGGATACTTCTGACCCAGGCTCAGTGAAGCATGACAAGAGACAAGATTTTCGGGTGGAAAAAATTACGCTTGTTTTGACGTTTTTTTTAGTGTTGACTGCGACTGTTGTTTCTTTTTTCTTCAAGCTACACTGACTGCCTTCAATCCTGAAGATTCTTGCAGTATTGTAGTACCGGGGGCTGGCAGGTGTAATACACCAGGTGAACACCACTCTGGGCGACACCCCTATACTTACCCGTGTTAAGAAACTGGGACTCGATCCACGCGCATTTGGGCCGCCCTAGCTTAGAACTAAGCATTGATATCATTAATTTTTTTTCTCTACAAGGTATGTATAATCTAATGAATACATTTATAATGTTTAATCGGTACTCACCGGTTCTTTTGTTGTATTTTCTGTAAATTTCCCACGCTCTGGTCCCAACTCTTGCGACTAGCCTTGTCGCGGTAGACAGCTGCACATTCTTTTTTATTTATAAATAAAGCGCCCCTTACGATAGTTGTTAACAACGCGGCCAAATCGTTAGGTTTTTTGCACTGTGTTCAAGGCGTTTTTTTATCTTTTTTTTTAAAGTAAATATTTTGTTACATAGCGCCTTTTACGTCAAGTATGATATTAATATCACAGAATATTTTTCAATTGTAGAGATAAATAAGATATTAAAATATTTTATTCTATATATATTTTATAATAAAATTTATAATTATTGATCTTTCAAAAGGATAACCGACCAATCAGGGGACGACTACGTGTATCACGTGATCTGAAAATCAACTACGTAACTCTTCGATCGCACTCAAAAGTGACTGGACCGACTGCCAAGAAAAGCTGGATAAAGGACTCAAATGTAAGTTTCCCTTTATTTTATTACATTGAAAGTAGGATTAGGATTACATGCCATGGGCAATATTTTAATCAATCATAAACAGACCAGCATACAACTCGTATTTATTGAGTAATATCATTAAATACTTGGGTGCAGGAAACACTAACGGTTCTAACCAGTTTTCAAGCCATTGTCGCCTATGAGGTCCATACATGTTAATGTTTGGACCTCATTGGTACTAGGAGTGGGTGAACACCCTACTCTTTGACGAATAGTGTATTGGTTTTAACGTGCATAGGTTGTGACTCTCCTATACACGGGTAGCCTGGAGGCTTCTGGGGCCCGTTTCTCAACACATGGACAAGTTAGTCATATCTTTATCCACCAACCACGGAGTTTATAGTTCCAATCTTACTAAACCTGTTTCTCGAAAGGCTTCCTAACTAGAATACCTTGATATCAATACTATCGGTAAAAAGAGCAGACGAGACGTACATGTAGCCTTAGTCACAAAATAGCATAATTTTCAAAAAGAAAAATTATGACAAAATTGCAAATATTACTTGATACTTGATTTGTTTAACTTACTTATGACACAATTTTGTAAATGGAAAAGAAGTTCATTTCCCCCATTAAGCACTTATAACCTTATTTTTACACGAAAAATAATACAAAAATTAAGAAAAATCTTGTAAGGAGATGAGCAGATACTCACAGATGATCTTGCCGCCATATTTCCGTCTTTGTTCGTAGCCTAGTTACAAGACGCATATAAGAGAGGGCGACGATATCATGAGCAGTGCCAATTTAAATTTTAAAAATACTTAAATCGGCCGATAAATATCATAAATTGTAAAACTTCATGTTGGCTCTAAATCACCAATTTTGAGACTGATAGAAGCATGGAAAAGAAGTGAGACTTTTGTAAAGTAAGAATATCAGTTTTAATTGTTTTTAAAATCATGATGTTGCATGAATTTTATATTCCCCCCCATAAAATCCAACCTTTGTCACTCGGAATATCAGATCGAGTTCACGGTCTCGAAGTTCGTGTAGGTGGAGCGTAGTGTAGCGGTAGTGAAGTGGAGCCTGTAATGTATCTGTACGAACTTCGCTCGAGGTAATCCGAAACATGCGCTCTAACCTAGTCTTGAGGACTCCCATGATGATGTTTTATCAATCTGACATATACTTCTTATCATGGGAGTCTTGAACAGGGTTTCATATACACGTAAGCGAAGGAAGTACACAAAGATGGATTTCCCCAGGAAATCCATCTTTGTGCACTAGAATCGCACGAAATAGGTTTATTTTATTAATTTCTACACCTTCCCACGCGTAATGCGTAGGAAGGTTTTACAAATGGTCACTTAAAAAGTATAAAAAATAGGGTTTCTTACCAGACTGATGTCGCGAAGACCCCCTCGTTCCACATGTAAACAACGCAAATACAATGGCTACGACCCTTGAACTGCTTATGTATTACGTAGGTATTACGTACTTTCGATGCACGATGCCGTTTTGAAAAACAATTCATAGAAAAAAAATATATTTTATGAATATTAAAACTTATTACGTGATTATAAATAATTATTATCTTACTACTAATTATTTATAATCACGTAATAAGTTTTAATATTCATAAAATATTTTTTTTATCTATGAATTGTTTTTCAAAACGGCATCGCGCATCGGAAGTACGTAATACATAAGCAGTTCAAGGGTCGTAGCCATTGTATTTGCGTTGTTTACATGTGGAACGAGGGGGTCTTCGCGACATCAGTCTGGTAAGAAACCCTATTTTTTATACTTTTTAAGTGACCATTTGTAAAACCTTCCTACGCATTACGCGTGGGAAGGTGTAGAAATTAATAAAATAAACCTATTTCGTGCGATTCTAGTGCACAAAGATGGATTTCCTGGGGAAATCCATCTTTGTGTACTTCCTTCGCTTACGTGTATATGAAACCCTGTTCAAGACTCCCATGATAAGAAGTATATGTCAGATTGATAAAACATCATCATGGGAGTCCTCAAGACTAGCTCTAACCGACTTGAGCTACGCGCGCCTACGCTGCCTCCTTTTGTTAGGGTGTCTGAAGCCACACTGAAAAGTGTCAGCATAAAACAGGCTGATTTTGGGGAAAATATGGCCCATTTTTTCTGGAAATTCAGGCTGAGCACTAGTATAAAAATGTGATCTGAATTAATTATTAACTTTTGTTTGGCATGTATGGAAAGAGAAAATTCAGGGGCTTCTTTTGACAGTAAGAACAAGTTTATAGGATTATTTGAAATGAAGATTTAGAGATAAATTGTAAACCCTTATTTGTGTGTGTGTTGAGATTGGCATTTCCCCATGCGTTTTCTATAGACTATGGGAAAATGAAATTTCTGTTTTGCACAATTTTTTTCACTTTGTCGCAATTTTTCATTGTGATCTGGTTTCCAAATCTTTATAAAAATCATACCATCAGAAAGAGCATAAAAATTCCTATTTGACACTTAATAATGGACAAGTTTTTGGCATTAATAATAAATTTATAACAACAGCTCTCGGAATCTAAAAATTTGGATTTGTGTGTGTCCATTTCTTAACTACACAGACTATGGCAGGGAAATGCAGAAAATTTACCTAATTTCATTCTTCTTTTTTGCAGCCAATAATTGGATTAAAAAAAAATGTTATATTTCTGTCAGTCTGAAGGTTATTTCTCTTCAAATTCACAAAGAAAATGTGATATTTTCTTGAAATAAGAAAAATAATCTTTTTCTCCAGACACCCTACTTTTTTGTAGTTTTTTTGGCTTTGCAAAGCAAGTCTCCAATAATATGGGACATTGTCTCCCATATTGGATAGAGTCTACAATGTTGGCCGTGCGCCTCTGCTGTCTAAGAACAAACTAACCTCAAAATAATAAAATTTAACTGTGAAAGAGAGATCCCAAAGTTAACTTTATTTTTTCCAACAAAAATTATAACGGGTGGGACCAAACGGAATTACACACTAGTAAAAATATCTGTCATATTTTGTATCTTTAACTTTAAGGAAGCTTATATGCTTTCATATTACACTCATAGTTTGATTTCATACGTACGTCTGCTAATTATAGAAATTAACCGTCTATATTCCTTCAAATGTCGCATTTTCCTTCAGATATTTTGTTTTTCTCCTCACAAATTTTCCTCGAAGGTGCACGAGCTCAACTTTGACCTCTAAACCAGTCTCCATTCTTTTACCACACTACTGGAGCATCGGCACAGACGCACCAGCGGTGTCGGCCATACGTGTACTTCTGAAGCTTGGTACCATTCTTTTGCATGGACCACAGCCCGACCATAGCAACGCCGTGTAAATAAAGTCTACGTACAAATTTCGTAGATGATAAACACAGGGAGGCACTGTTTTGTTGACTTCGAATATTACACCCATGCAGAATACTTTTATTTTTTGCCAGAAATTAGACGAATTATTATAAAATAGATATGGTGAGTTATATCATTGCCGTTTTGTTACAAATACAATGTTGTTTTGGTCTTTCCTTTTGTTGTTGTTTGGAGAATTTCCGAGCCGAATGTGTGTGATTTTTTTTTGCTGAGCGCGAACTTGGAGTGGCCTGGGTGATGCATGACACCGCTTCGCGGGCAGGGCCGGGCTAGTTCTGGCCAAGCGCTGCGCCGCTAGCAGCTCAGCCTCAGGGGGGAACGTTTGGCGCAAATGCAGTTTCGCACTGGCCGACTACGAGAAATTTCCTTGCCTTAAATTGTTCACAAATGTAGGCCTAATAAGGTAGAGTAAAGTGCCCAAATAATAATTGGACCAAAACAAAAATACAATCATGACATGACATTGTCATTGAATCAAATAAAAATCATGATTCATGATCATAATTCATGTTTAGTTTAGAATATTTCCGCAGTAGTAGGCCTACTTGGCTACTAGTATTAATAGTACTAGTATGAATGGGGTGTCCAAAGACAAAGTTCGCGGACTTTTCAAAAATATTCATCAGGCTTAAATTTTTTCACAAAATAATCACAATTTATTGTAAAAACCAATTCAAGAAATCGCTACCACATTGACGGCAAGATCGTATTCGTAAACTAGCATTGTCATTTACAAAAACGTAAAGTAGGTCAAGGGGTTTCGCCTAGCCTTGAGGAATTTGTGATGATATTTTTAAATATTTTGACATATACTTCATCACAAAGCCTTGAAACCCCTGCCATCAGTAGAGGCGCCGGTCAGCAAATTGGGATCGTCCCAGTTTACAGGGACTTTCTCAGTTTTCAAAAAATCAAAGATTTATCCACACAAGAAATCTAGGAAAGTTCATTCACCTGTCAAGTGCCGACATCAATCGAGTGCGCTAGTCAATGTAAAGCATATCAGGTTTCATAACAAGATAACTGGAAGACGTGAACTAGGGGGAATTGAGGGCACTGAATCTATTTTTAGCACTCTCAATCGCCGTCCATGTCCCGCAGGGGTAAGTGAAGAAAAACTGTCCCCACAAACAAGGACAATCTCAATTTATCAAAACATGATTTGTCTTGGTTTATGAGGATATCCTTGTTTTCAGGGACAATACCAATTTTTGGACCAGCGCCTCTACTGGCCATACATGTAGGCATATAAGAAAGACTTGTCAACAAAGATGGATTTCCCTAGGAAATCCATCTTTGAAGATAGAAATAATGTAAATTTGTTTGATTTTATTTATCTGTTAATAAAGAGGTGAAAAATGAGAGGTTTCTTACCAGACCGATCTCGTGTAGATCCCTCAATCCATTCGTATACACCGCATATACAATAGGCTTGACCCTTGAACCGCTTTGTTATGACGTACATGTGTACGTAGCTTCGATAAGCGATGTTACAAAATGCTGTTTTGTAACATCAATTTATAGATGAAAATTATTATAGTAATACATACTACATCTACATGTTAGCTGATTAGCCTACATTCTTCATTAAGAAATTCACATTATTGCACTCTGTTTCCCATATTAAAAGGGGGAATTAAGCAGTAATTGAGGAGGGTAGGGTAGCCTACCCTTTTCTCTATAGATGCTGTTATAGTTAAGTGTTGTGCAGTGCACTGGCAATACAGGTCTTATGGGAGCTGGGGCCCGTTGCAGAAAGAGTTGCAATCAATTGCAACTCTAAAAATCATGCGCAACTTGATTTTCAGCCAATCAACAGCGCGCATTTTTGACTTGCGATTGATTTTTTGACTTGCTTTTAAACGCAACTCTTTCTGCAACAGGCCCCTGGAGAACTAAAAAAAAGCCAGAAAATGTTTACAAACTCCTGGGGAAACTCCCAACTTTATTTTTGCTCTGATTTTTTTACTTTGTGACAGCCTCACAGCGTAATAAGCGACTCGTCAACGAGCTCTGCCTCGCGGCGAGCTAAGACCAGACAGTACTACACCGTGAGTAAGACCTCTCAAATCGATGAATCCTTGTTTGGACCGGCCAACAAAAATGGTAGCAACAAGAACACACAAGCTATGGAGACCAGAGAAGAGGTACACAACAGGAGAGGGTCAGGAGGAAAGACCAAGAAAAAGCAGAAAGAAGAAGTACAAGTCATCACGAAAGACCTCATCCGTAAACTCATGTAAGTCTAAGTTAAAGCCAGTGACTGTAGTGCAAAAGTAGCCTACAGTGTATTGCCTATTTTCTCTTTTGTTTCAGTTTATGAATGTGAATGCATGACTAATGATGTAATTCCCCCTCTCTTTTTCATAATTTTGAAAATATGACATAAGAATTAAAAAAGATAATAATAAAAAAAAAAAATAGATCCAATGAAAATAATGTAAAAGTGAGGGAATATAATTATAGCAATGATGATAATGATATAATAACTAATTATAAAATAATTAAAGCTGTCATCTGCTAATGCAAGCAGTCCATTGTTGTACTTGCACGTCTGATGGAGGACAATGTTTTTGGTTTGAACTGATATGATAACATTCTTGTCTTCTTTGCCTTTAATTATCTACTGTTTTCAATCCTTTTTGTTCTTCTCTCATCACAGAGTACCTGGAGAAGACCCATCAGGGCAGTCTGTAGTCTTACCATTTGATGAATACCGTCGGATAATGAATGCTGCTAAAACCATGTCACATGAAGAAAAGGTCGCTGAACTCAAGAGAAGACAAGAAGAGAAACAGAAACAGCAGGTAAATATGATTCCGTTCAATTTTATTTTGAAAGCATTTATTTTCAATGCAGTTTGACTCGGGCCAACTTGGTTCATTTTTGGGCAATTCCATAAAATATGTACGTCCGACCCCATATATGTGGGCCTTCATGAAATTTTCTGTCTCTGATTTCTGGTTCTTTTGACAGTCTGTAATGCTCTCAAATGAAGTGAAGTAAAACTTGAGAAAAATGGGGGTCGGATGTACATGTACATGTACAAAAAGGTTGATTATTTTATGGCAATGCCCTTTGATTAAATTTATTTATTTTTTAATTAAGTTTGACTCAAATTATCTCACTTCAGTTGATGCAATCCAGTGTAATCAAGTTGGTCCAGCTGCATTGTTCAGCACAATAAAGAAAACTTGTAGATATTCAAAAGATCTGGATAATCAAAGACAGTTAAATCTCCCTTTTTGCATCTTTTGGGACCATAGAAATCTGTTTGATTTCAAAGATGTTAATTAATATGTCTTTGCATATTATGATAAAAAAGGAAATATGCTTTGACTTTGGTGAATATATTACTTACGGATGGTTGATAATAATAATAATCGTCAGTTTTTATGTAGCGCATTAGTGACACATAAAAATATGTCTCTATGTGCTTCAGAAAATAAATAAAATAAAAGAATAAAATTATGTGTTGGAGAGTTCACTTTGTTGAGTTGAAGATAAGCAGAGTCTCTTCTAAGCGGTGAGGGATGTTTTAACAAAATAGATAAGTGCTTCAGAAAATAAACGAAATAAAAAAATGTGTTGATGAGTTTACTTTGTTGAGTTGAAGTTAAGCAGGGTCTTTTGAGTGGGAAGTGATGCTTTAACCAGTGATATTTCACATTACTGGAATGGAAGCTCTACAATTAAGGGAATGATTTAGGACAGTAGATTCAATTGCACATTTGTGTATACTTCTTATTACAGAACATGTACAAAATCAGAAATTTGGTGATCCACATGTATTAATCACTAAATTCTTGTTTTTGTTTTGTTTGCTATTTTCTTGATATTATGATTAGGATGCCAGTAATGAAATCAAGCTTCACATGCAAGCCTTGGACAGAAAGAGACAGAAGAATGAGAAGCTTAGTGATTTAGAATTAGAAGCGAAAGAACAAGGTGAATACCTGTTAGCTAAAGCCCGTGAGCAGCAAGAAGAACAAGAAGATGAAATCAAGCACTTAAATGAGGTAAGTAATCCATGATTGATTCTTAGAAAATTTGACTGATTCATTGATTGACAATTGACAAGTGGATGGATTGATTGTGGAGATGGGTTTGTGATTTTTTTGTAATGATTGACAGATCTGTAGCAGATCCTGAATACTAAACACATCATAATAAAAAAATCTTTTGTGTTTACTGTACATGTAGAGAATCATTAGCATGAAATGCCTCTTTGATTACAAAATTTTGTTACGTTAAGTTTATCTGATTTTTAATTCTCCTTAGAATGCCAATATGATGATGTGTATCTGATCTTAATTGATGCTATACACCATTGCTATCAGAGATGCTCAACTACTATGTTTCTTGTGTAATACTGAATGTTTCTTTGAATTCTAAATGATACAATGTTATAATTTCTATACATGTAGCTGATCCTAAATGCCATGCTATCAGAGATGCCCAATTTCTATGTTTACTGTGTTAACTGAATGCTTCTTTGAATGCTAAATGATACAATATTATATTTTTTAATAGCTAATGCTGAATGCTAAATGCCATGCTATCAGAGATGCTCAGATCCTAGAGAAAGGTGTTATCAAGGAGGAGACAACATATGAAGAGAAGAGACTGGATGCCATGATGGAGGTTGATCGACAGAAGGCACTACAACTACAAGAAGAGATTGAAGAACAGAGGAAGATAGAGAGATACGAGTAAGTAATTTAATAATAATATCCCATATTTCAACCAGGGTAGTCATTTCAGTGCTGACAACCTTCTTACCATTAATTATTTCTTTGGCTTTAGCCTGGCTACCTTGATCAGCCACTTTAGCATTTCTTCCTACTGGGTACCAATTCACCTCCCTTGGATTGAGTGCAGCACAATTTGGGTAGAGTTTCTTGCTGAATGAAAACACGCCATGCCTTGGAATCAAGCCCAAATCCCTCATATTGAAAGACGAAAGTCAACCACAAGACCATGGCACTCCCACTGACCAAAATTACTATTATTACCATATGAGCCCAATTTTATGCAACAGTACCCAAAGGGGGTAAAATGGCTGCCATAAAGTAATGCAATTAAGTCACCTTCCCTGTGGAACGATGTAGTTGCTCCATAGCTTACAGTCACTCTTTGTATTCATGAGCAGTGGAAATGTGCTTATCATAAAACTTTCAATCTATGACTATTTATTTACTTTATAAATCTTCAGAGGGAAAACCATGATCTTAACTCAAATTTCACAGAGGGAGGAAGAACGATTATTACAACAGGAGAAGAAAGATCAAGAAGCGCAACAGATGCTTAAGTACCTTGAAAAATTACAAATGGAAGATCTGAAGGTAAGTCTTATTGTAACATGCTTAGTTGTATTCCTAAAAAATTGATTATGAGAGATAATTTCTCTCTTGTCACATGACATCATTATTGTCATTACTCAACTTCATCATTAAAAACGTCTTCATTGCCCCTACCCTTTTCATTTCATTATCATAACCATTAACGTTATCTCCACCACCACCATCATCATCACCATCATCACCGTCATAATCATGAACATCATCTCCATCACCATCATCATCATCACCACCACCATTATCATCACCATCATCATCATCACCACCACCATTATCATCACCATCATCATCATCACCACCACCATTATCATCACCACCACCATCATCATCATCACCACCATCATTATCATCACCACCATCATCATAAGTAGCATCATTATCATTAAAGTCATCCCCACTACCACCACCACCATCATAATCATCATCAATATACCCATCATCAGTGGCATAATGCACAATTTTAGGAGAGACTCAACTTCTATTACATTACATTTGGCAAGGCGTCAATCCACAATTTGCCACTCTCCACCCAGGTGATAAATGGGTACCCGGTAGGATGCGAAAGCTTATGTAGTATGCCTAGCAATTGAGTCTGGAACTCTTGTTGGAATGCTCCCCAGGGAGTGGGTAATAATATATCTGTAAAGCGCTTAGAGACGTCATTTCGATGTGTTAAGCGCTATATAAATGCAGAATATTATTATTATTATTATTATGAAACTCAAACACTTTTGATGTACATGCACTTTGCCATATTGGATATTGATTCACCCCCCCCCCTTTCTGAAATGTGAAATGACACTGTCTACAATACAATGATTTTAAAATGTAAATACTATGTTTGAATTATTTTGATCGGCATGTCAATGATCATATTCATCATCACGAACACCATGACTACCGCCGCCATTATCATTATCATGGTTGTCAAGCACCATGGTTCCCCTGTTTTTTATTGTATATTTTGATTTTAATATGATTTTTTTTAAATTCTCTGTAGGACCTTGATAAGAAGCGCCAGATCCAAGTGGAAGCCCAGAAAGAGATCCACAGGTCAAACGAGGAGGCGGAGGAGTTGAAGAGGAAGAAGCAGGAACAGGAGAAGCTAGCAGACCTCAAGGTCAATGAATACATGAAGCAGAAAGCCGAGAGAGAAGCAGCATATGAAGCAGAGCAGGAAAGGATAAGGATCGAAAAAGAGAAAGAGATTGCCAGGCTTCGTGCTTTGCAGGTAAAAATGAATGTGAAGATGGTGATGATAACGTAATACTACTCCTACTCTCTCTCTCTCTTCCTCTCTCTCCCTCTTCTCCTTTACTTATTTCTCTCTTCCTCAATCTTCTATTTATGAGATACATCTTTTAATTGGATCTAAGTTTTGATATAGAATACTGTAATTACTTTTTTGTTCATGTGCTTTGATATATTGTACTTCATGAATTTTTGTAAATTGACCCTTTTAGCATGTGCTGCTGGTCAATTTTTATGTGCATATATACCAATAAATGAATAAATAAAATAATAAGATAATAATTTTCATGATGATGATTGTGGTGGTGGTAATGATTTTGATTTTGATGATGATGATGATGTTGATGAATTGATGATGTGATGATGATGATGAATTGATAATCATGATGATGATGAATTGATGATGATCATGATGGTGATAATGGTGATGATGACAAATTGTTAGATGACAAATTTTGATAAATGCTTGCAGGGTTCCATGGTGGTTATCTTTATTACATTTTTACCATTCTGCAATGGGAATCAGATGGTTAGGCTTGCCAAATTCCCCCCCAACTCATTAAAAATTTGTCTAGACTTTCTATTTGTAACGTGATGATTACAAAGGGAACCAGGGTGATTAGCCTCAAAATATCCTTAAGTTCATTAGTTGCAAAAAAAGCTTGAATTAATCGCCAATAAGTGTCAAATGGCTGGAGTAGGAGAAGGAAACAAAGCCTTTGGGATTTTTTTTTTGTATCCACTGTAGTCTGTTTTCACATTTGGCTGTGACTAGAATGTCTGCATGTACATTAAATGTCATTCATACTATTGAGAGCACATTGGTAACTAATACAAAACCCCCAATAATGTTGCTTTTATCCAGGAGCGTGCAAAGGATTACCAGGCAGAGAAGGACGCCCAGAGGGCCAAGCGGAATCAAGAGGAGAGGGAGAGAGACTGGAGGAGAAAGGAGAAGGAAGAGGCTATCATCAAGACAGAGACGGAGCGCATGCTTAAAGAGGCGAGGGAGGTCCAAGTCCAGAACAAGGATCACTTCCTCGCTGTCCAGGCCCAGCGAGAGAGGGCTGAGTTTGAGAGGGTCCTGAGGTGAGAATGAATGCCTATGCAGGGGGGAGGGGAGAGGAAGGGGATGGGGAAGGGTTAGGGGAGGGGGTAAGGTTTATGAATTTTGTTTTTATTTTAGGGGCAGTGGGGGGGGGGAAGGTTTATGAAATAATTTGTAATGTTCGCTAACAAATTATAAACTACAGTGAAAACTATCATAGCAGCCACCTGTCTATACTGAAAATCTGTCTTTAGCTCTCCACCAAGTTCATTTTATTTGTCTTCCAACTTTGAGTTTGAATACATGACAAACATACAAGTGTGTATGAAACAATGAGCAGAGTACATGATAAAACATACAGGTATACATAAAACAGAGTATGCAGAAAACATTGTTTTTAAATACATTATACAGCTTAAGACAGAAAAGGAATAATTTTAAAGGAAGACGAGGAGACCTAAGTGAAGCAATGCTATGTTCCATGTAATACTTACATAATTTGTGTGTTTTTTTGTGTGTGATGACAGGGCACAGCAGGAGGCTATGGAGAAGGATAGGATGGAAGAAGAAGAAACGAAACACAATCGTCTCACTCATGCTGACGATGTCCGCAAGCAGATCCGTGAGAAGGAACAGCTCCGCGTGTCGGATAGGAACGCTTTCTTCGAGGAAGGGGTAAAGATTAACGATGAAGCCAGGGACAGGAGAGCCAAGCTCGATGCCATTAAGAAGAAGAAACTTGGTGCATTAAGGTGGGTTTTCATCTGTTCTTATTATCATGTCTCTTGTGTACTGTAGGTAATATTTGTCTGTCCTGATTTCGCTCTTGCGATAATTAAAGAATCGCTTGACAGATTAACTTCACACTTGTGTCATATATGTATGTGAAAATAGCAATCTGATTAGATAATGAAAGGTTTATCAATGTTATATTTGCATATAGTATGTACAGTGGAGATCTTGCAAAGACGGAGGCATAGTTTTCGACTGTGTTCAGTCGAAATTTCTTCTAGTTTTTTTAAAGTTTTGATTGATTTGGTATTTTTTCCTGGGGACCCCATAAACAGGCTGTATTTTACAATAAGTTTGTGCTGTAGATATATTTCATCATGCTTCTTTGAGACATGTTATTCAAACTTATGAAATGCAAAATAATCTTGTGTGTGACGCCATTGCTTCAGTACTCTGTAATGTGGAAGATGATATCGTAATCTAGCATACTTCGACCCTCCGTAAGTCAAATATTCACCCAAATGCAAACCATAATTGAGACCAGATTATGCAAAATGTGTATTATTCAGTCCTGTTTTAAGTCAAATTTCTCCTTATACAGATTTCTGCTGTCTCCAAAGATTTAGCATTTTGCATTGTTATACTACAGCTGGAATAATCACATACCCTTTGTGGAGAGTTCTTAGCAGAAGATACTGCTTCACCTGCTTACAAAAAATATGTTATTTGATATTACCAAAGTAGACAGAAGTAACAATTCTTTTTATATCTTTTGTCTTGCAGAGATGCTGGTGTTCCTGACAAGTACTGCGCCGAAGTGGAAAGAAAGACCATGGCAGTCAAACACTGAAAACACCCTTAAAATCACAATGAACTGGTCCAAACTCTGTTTCATCCCATACTGGAGGAACCTTCCACTGTCAGAAATTAGAGTCCATATTTGATCAAGCTTATTCCATCCCCAAAATATGTTGTAGATTGTGTTTGATCAATCTCCAAATCAAATTTCTAAATCAATTTTTGTTCTTATTTAGTTTATATCCTTAATATTATTTTATCAGGCAGCCTAGTAGCTCGCCAGAATCAGCTTAAGCTGAATTGTGTTCAACTTTACTTGACTATGAAACGGTTTGACTCTGGTTAGCAATCTCTCTTCCTAAAATTCCATGAATTACTAGAATTGACAGTACAGGTTCAGAGATGTTATCCAGAGCAGTTATCCTCTTGCTTTAAATGATTATGGCTACTGCTCTTATTTCTCTATCATCAGCTTTGCCTAACATCCTTCATCATTTGTTGTTGGATTATTCATTTCCAAGAGCATCCTAAAGCTTTATAGTAATTAGAACAGCCATAATTGCTATATGTATATTGTACTTCTATAAGCACACATTTCAATATATTTTTTCTTGATTCCATATAACTGCAAGGATATATCTGGTTCAAAGTATGCCAGTTAATTTTTATATGTTATTGATTCATTCAGATCAATTTACTGCACAGCATTTGGTTTGTAGTACTACTAAAGATATATTTAATTTTATTCACATTCTTATTATGGACGCTGAATTCAACCAATAAATTGTACAGTGGTGTGCACATTTTGGAGTTTCTTTCAGTATCTTGTACTTTATTAGAGTATAACATCCAAGTTGTGTCAGTTCAATGTTCTAAAATGGATGAAGTAGCTTTTACTTGGATGGATATTTGCCTTTGTGACCCTGTCCCCCCACCCCCTCCCCCCTGCGTGCTTACAGAAAAGGAAGGTAACACAAGCCTTAGCTCAATCGTTTAGTAAGGTACATGTAGAAAGTGTTTGACATAAAGCTAAAGATATCTAAAAGTGAAGTAAATTGCTGGTTTTTGTGGGATCTAAGGCCAGTTGTATAGAGAGGTACATGTATTGTAAATGCAAGTGGATTATGAATGCAAACCAATTAATTTTATTTATCAATTTTTGTTTTGGTTGCATCATATTGCATTTCTTCGTGCAGATGGCCTTATCTAGTTTGAGACTTGATGATTTCGTAATAACACACATTTTCCATTGACTCCAGCCCACACACATGTGCGGTTTCAGTCAGTTCCATTGATACATGAATAAGGCACTTCCATAAGGAGCTTAATTCGTATTTTGAATGAAAGTTAATGAAAATGGAGTTCTTTTTT
The DNA here is from genome assembly GCF_037042905.1 of Lytechinus pictus. Classification (NCBI taxonomy): domain Eukaryota; kingdom Metazoa; phylum Echinodermata; class Echinoidea; order Temnopleuroida; family Toxopneustidae; genus Lytechinus; species Lytechinus pictus. Next base: position 9,755,599 of record NC_087252.1, read on the forward strand.
ATCACTGCTCCATTTCATTAAAGCAATTTATAGGCCTATGATGTTAATTTTGCCATTACTGTAATTACCATGGTAATGGTTTTCAACAGCCAATCAAAATCTAGTTTTCCACGAACGTTACCATAATTTTGGTATTAAAAGTTGACATACATGTAATTGTAATGAAAAAAATGTAACTCTTGTAAAGCACTTGTGTGTGTGTAAATTAGTTGCATGTTATTGAAGGAAATTTTGATGAAGTTTAGTAGCTGTTTGTTAAAAGGGGTACTCCAGGCTGAAAATAATGATTTGAACAGATAAAGAAAAATTAGACAAACAAAACACTGACAATTTTAAGCATTTTGTTCTGTGAATTTTACTCTATTTATTTAGATATATTTTCAGCCCTGAGTACACCTTTAAGGCTACCACTCATAAACTATTTGACAGGCTTGCCTGTATGCTGTAAGTATTGTATAAAAATAAGATATTGTTACATGCTCATTATCTTTGAAGGTATGATGATATGAATTATCCTTGTATTATATTTATATATATGTATAATCAATTATGTAGATATTTTAAATGTTTAAATGTTACATGTATATTGATTTATCCTTTGTTTCACATGATTTTATTTTGAAATGTCTTTGTTGTAAGAAAATAAAGTCATGGAAAACAAATATTTATATTTTGTGTGTGAGAGATTTTGTTTTAAAAAGCTTAGATCAGAATTACTTGACACTCTTCAAAGATTAAATAAAATTTTGAAAGAGAGGGCAAATAATGAGAGACAGAGGGGGGGGGGGGGTTCAATCAAAGATAAAGAGAGACGGCCAGAGAGGAAAAGTGGGATAGAGATGGGAGACAAGAGTAGGTGGGGATAAGAAAGCAAGGCGATGCAAGGGGGGGGGGGGGAGGCGATGGAAGGGGGTAGGGAGGAGGCAGGGTGTGAGAGGCAGACAGAGGAACGGTGATGCTGGGGGGGGGGGGTGAGGATGTGAAAAGCAGATGGATTAGGGAAGAGAAGGAAAGCAGGGATAGAGAACAATAGAAGCAAGTGAGGGTGGAGATTGAAAATATGGAGAAAGAGAGAGAAGACAGATTTGACAATGGGAGGGTCGTAATTCTTCCTACTCAAGTACTGGAAGTGACGGCAAGACAGAATTTGGAGTTAGCAGACTAATTGCTACATGTAGGAGACAAAAAAAGAGCAATATGACAAGATAGAGAGAAGACAAAGTATTGATAAAGTGAAAGTGGGCAGGAGTTGAGAATGATTTACAAAATGAGAAGAGAGATGAGATTCGAGTCTGAATATGAATGAGGGAGAGAATGAAAGAAAAAAAAGGTATGCAGAGATGGTAAGCGTAACAGAGGTATACAAAGGGGACAACAGGGTCCCGTCTAACAAAGAGTTGCAATTGATCTGATCAATCACAACGGCCAGCAACGTCATCCATTATGTATATTTTTTCAAAATATTTTCTAACTGATGTATATTCATGCATTCATTGTTTTCTTGAAAATTCACTGTGCTTTTCTTTGTTTACAAAGGACATTGTGCAAATTTCCTGTAGAAAGAATTATGACACTGATGGATTGCCATAGAGTGACGATTGAGTGGATCAATCGCAACTCTTTGTAAGACGGGGCCCAGGAATGAAAGATTGGAATAAAATGATAACAAAATGGTCCATGCTCAAACTCTACTGTGCTTGATACTTAGTATATTATTACCCCAGCTGGGCTGCAATACAGGCCTAAAGCTTTCTTGGAATAAATCCTCCCGGGTAACCATTCATCCTCACTTGGGTCGAGTGCTGAAGGATAACGCGCCATGGCTAGGATTTGAACCCACGTCATCCTGATCGAAAGACGAGAGTTGTAACCACGCGATGCCCCCATATTGGACAACATGAATCAATATGTAATCAATAGATAAACAACATGAGTCAACAGATAAGCAATAGAGGTTTGAAGATTTTTTATACCGGTTTACATTCTCTTAATTTTCAGTATCCTGTTGGGAGTCTTCAAATATCCATGTCAATCACGCTTCCAAATTCTCAAACTTCTCTCAAAGAACAACATCCTGAAAAAAAATGAAGATAAAATGGACAAAATGTGTGTAGTTCATTCTTATATTTTGACTTATACTTTAATTGAATATATGAAAATAACAGTACAAAAATACAAATTCAACATTCAGAGAGAAGTTCAACAGGCATGATAGTATACAAAAAATATGCCTCCTGTCTGAAGAAAATACATTAAACAAAAACAAAACAAAATCAAAGCATGCATAGGTTCTGCTACAATGCTATGACTACATTTTCAACAAGATTATACACTGTAAATTCAGGAAACGATCTACAAATGTACACATAATTTGCAGTTGTAAGGTTGGAGGATGCTTGGAAGTTTCACAGAAATTGTGCACATCTCATGCTTGAGTGAGCCCTAAGCTTCAAACTTTGTTTTCTCCTTATTTCTTGAAGCTCTCACTGAATTTGTGAAGCTAAAATGTGCTTTTTCAAGCTCAATAAACATCTTGGAATTCATTTTGGGTGACTTATTGTTGGCTTTAGGGTGGAAGGTCACATATTCCAATAACTTTGACAAGTTTTGTACATACTATTGTAAAGCTAAAAATGTGTTTTTTCAAGCTCAATAAAAATCTTGGATTTCATTTTGGGTGACTTATTGTTGGCTTTAGGGTGGAGGGTCACATATATCATTAATTAATCATTTAAACAGTGCTTTAAAATGCAAACATTTTGAAGTGCAGCGTACACTGATCTGTATACTTACATGTACCAGTGGCTGCATATTATTACCCTGGCTTTAGCATGGCATAGCATTTGTTCAGCACATAATTAAGCACACAGAAATTATTAGGTGCATATCTTAACATACCAAAGGCCTATAAAACAAGCTGGAGTCTAACATTGTTCAGCGTAAAATCTAGCACACAAAAAGTGATAAGTACTGTATCGAAAAATACTGGAAATTGTGATAAAAAGTGGACAGATTTTCATGTATCAAAACCTTGTAATATTAGAAATCAATGGCAAGGAAAGATATTTTAATCTCAAGAGTGATGCCAATAATTACAAATTAGCATTACAAACAGGTATTCAACACTTTCATAGGTTACAGTGTGCATGATTTAGTACCGATATTCCGATAATAAACAAAAATAACAAAAATAACAAACATGATCTACTGGTCGTAACATATACAAGTATCTTTTTTCAAACTGGCAGAAATTATTCATATGTGGCAATCTGTCGGCATTCTTTCTTTGAAATTTACGTTTATGAATCCCTGAAACACCTTGGGGATGGGCAGACAGGGACGGGCCTAGCCCTCTCTGGCACAGATCTAGTTAATAGTTAAGAATAGTTAAGGGGAAGGGGGAGCTAATGTGCACAAAATTGCCAGCCCTGAAGAAAACAAAAGGCAAGAATAAAAAAGTTGTTTGTCTTCCTCCTAGCAATGAGATAGGTCCAATAGCCTAGGTCATTTTAAGGCTAATTTAACCATTATCCATGCAATATTCACAATTCTTCATCACATACTGAGAATGTTGTATTCAAGCCTATTGGATTTGAAACATAATATTTTGTGCCATTGCACATCTGTGGACATACATGTACATGTAGTATGGCACAGTGCCATTCAACAACGTACCGTTCAATGGCCATTTGGCATGCAGCTTTGCAACCACCTTGTGCAAATCCACAAAAAAAGGTTTACTTTTGTTCCTCTTGTGAAATATGCATGTTAAAGTTGCAAACTGGTTATCTTAACTTCCAAGGCGCTGCAAAAAAAAAAAGCAAATCATATACATGCAATGCAACAAAAATGTGATGTTCTACAAGTGTATGAAAGAAAATTCAATTCAAACATTTTTCCTAATGGCCTCATTACAATTTATAGGCATTATCATTGGTCAGAAATTCTAAGTAGAGGAAGCTATAAATGATTATATTAGGTGATATTCAAAGGGTGGAAAAGTGGGGCCAAACTAAGCTTCCAAATTCTTGTGAAAACAGACACAAATTCATACAATGATGAAAGAGAAAAAAAAAGAGAATTGCATGGCATCCCTGTAATATGTAAAACAATAATTCTGAACATGATGTAATAGTAATAATAATACGCAGAAACAAATATAACTATAAAAAGCACACCTGACACAATACTTGAAAAATACTTCGCATTCTGATATCTGATCTGATATCGATGCAAGAAAATCACCATTACTGTACAAATATATACCCTTCTGTAAAAAACTATCGGAGTGTGTGTGGACAGATGTATAACAATAACATGCAACATTTATAGTGCTTAATACAATATATCTTAGCACTGCATACTACTACCTTGGCTTACATGTAAGTACAGGGGCGATTCCAGTCAGTCGCATTACACTTTAACTTGTCTTTTCTCAAACTTGGTGCTGTTAGTTTTACAGTCCTAAGTCTTTCTGTCAAGTTTATACTGTCAATCTATCTTCACAAATGAGGCTTCAAAACAATACATACTGTAGATCTACAGAAAGGTTATATGCCGTATATTATGGACGGCATGACATCCCAAAAATCGGTCAGTTGCATTACACAAAAAGGACATAGAAAAAAAGTGACTGATTTCTTTTTAATAGTTCTTTCACATTAAATCACTTTTACCAATTTCAATACCTGTAAAACTTAACTTACATATATAGAAGTGTCAAATAAGACATTTGAATTTGGGCTGCGACTTCAATTTTCTTTTGTGGATAGAAAAACTCTGGTCAGTCCCATTACGGTCAGTCGCATTATCTTTTAACCTTTCCCGCAACGTATATTTGCAGAGTTTCTTTTAATATGATGTAAATGATGACCTGGCTTTAGATTATCCAACTGAAAATAATTATAAAAAAAACAATAGTTTTCTGTTAAATTGAAATTAAGTAAAAAAAAATACATGTGGAGTCTAGTCCCATAAAGAGATGTGTCAGAACATTTTTTGAAGCTCATTATCAACCCCTTTGTATTTATGAACTTCCATTTGAGTTTTTTTTTAAAGAATTTTGATCTAGATTTGAAATAGAGCCAATATAAATTCTTTGAAAATGTCCGCTTTAGCTTGGAATCGCCCAGTTATCCTGATCAGGTGCCCGGGCATTCAAGGAATTCCTCCCTACCAGTTTATTACACCTGGGTGGAGAGTGGCAAATGTAGATCACATTGCCAAATGATGGGAGTGCCATGGCAAGTTTGAAACTCATAGGACATTACAGCTTGCAGACTAGCACACAGAAAATTCAAATAAATGAAGAAATAATATTAACAGCAATTGTAAAAAAAAATTAATGTTACTCTCTTCAGCCTCAAAACCAGTTTAAAGAGTCAACCAATTGGTCTTCACATTAAGATGCATGTAATTGTAAATGAACTTGTACAGTACATGTGAATATAAAGAAATGCCTGTACATGTACATGTAGCATGCCATACTGGCCCGAATTCACAAAGGTGGTTTTGAAAACCAACGGTTGAATCCATGGTTTAAGCAGATTTTGTGTATAAATTACGCTCAATTTTGCGCGTATCGGGCGCATGTATAAAAATCTTCCAATGCTGATGCACGCTTTTGTCAGTGCGCCAAATCGATGCCTGTTACCATGGTGAGATATGCTATTTTATTCATGAGTCCCCTGTTTGAAGAGTGGACTCATGAATGAAATAAGGTGGATAACCACGGCAACAGGCGTCAATTTGGCGCACTGTGACAAAAGCGTGCATCAGCATCGGACACTTTTCAGTATACGCAGTAAATTAAGCGTAATTTATACAGGAAATCTGCATCAACCATGGACTCAACCGTGGGTTTTCAAAACCACCTTTGTGAATTCGGGCCATTATGTCCAAATACAATAGCATATGTCTGCTGCATATACCCTCTCAAAGGGAGTTCTCACTCCACGACGCACAATGGATTCAAGAACATAGAAAATGTATTGTCAAACGCCCTTCATGACAAAGATCGACCCAGAAGTCTTGGTCGAGAGTTGGTGAACTCTGGACAAACAACGTAATTGCAATTTTCGTCAGCTTCCTAAACTTAGGACAAAAGTGCTGTTAGAGTTCACAAGTCCTCGACAAAGACCAGCTGTTCTTTGTCATTCGACTGACGTGTTCAATACATTTACGGTACTGTGTTCTTATCCGCCCTGCATCATAATGCAAAAAACCTCCCAAATATTGCAAGATTGTGTTATTTTCATGAATTCCACAAAACTCCTGTAATTACACTGCAAAAATAAACCCATCAATATCTCTAAGAAAATATGTGAACTATCACATGCAAAATATATGGCATATGTTCCTTGATGTTTATGAAATTTAAAGACTACTTTCAAGCATGCATAGTTTTATATTTGCATACATTTTATACAATATTGTTGCAAATGTAATGGATAGAAAAAATAGATATTTTATTTCAAGGCAAAAAATAGGCATTAAAAAATGACCAGTGATCCGTGACATTTCTATCACATTGATACTGACTGGCCTCAAAGATGTGTACGCGTCTATATGCAATATGGGTATTGCATGCAAGGTTGTGTAAATATCTTGTGAAATTATCCCTCTGTTTACCAGTTTCTTGATGGTGACGTGACGTTTCCGTTTCCTTTATTCTTACAGATCATGAAGAATAGCTTTGAGATCGTTACCACAGAGGAGATTAACGGTGTAGGTTCTTCTATCCCTCTACCAGTTTAATGGTGATGTGGCGTCCCTATCTCCTTTATTCTAACAAACCCTGATGGATGGCACCGAGATCTTTACTGGGAAGGAGTTTAGTGGTGGAAGTTCTTCTGTCTTTCTGCCAGTTTCTTGATGGTGACTCAACGCCCCATTTCCTTGATCCTTACAAATCTTGATAGAGGCCATTGAGATCGTTACCTGGATGGAGTCTAGAGGTGGAGGCTCTTTTATCTATTGATCTACCATTTCTAACGGTGACGTAATGTCCCCATTTCGTTGATCCTTACAAACCTCTACAAGTAAACCTTGAATTGTCCAGTGGTGGAGGGTACGCTGACTAATGTCACTTGACTAGTTTCTTCATTGCGATGCGACGTCCCCACTTCCTTGATCTCAGTCACGAACCCTGAAAGTACCGTGAAGGTAGATCGCTACTGGAAAGAATCTAGTGGTGGAGACTCTTTTGTCTCTCTACCAGTTTCTTGATGGTGACGTGTCGCGATGCAACCTCACTGCTCAGAATATCTTTCTCCTGGAGATGCTGGACTAGCTGAGAGCAGGCATCTGAAAGAATAAGAATGATAATAAATAATAATACATAACATTAATAAGGCACTTACTACGGGTGTTTCTAAGCGCACTGTGTTCTCTTTATGGTTTATACTTGGGGGGAAAAATTAATACAACTATATATCACCATAAAGAAACTGGTAACGTGACATTAGACTCTCCAGCACTTGACATTTTCAAGGTGTCGATATGACTCGGTTTACTGATCAGGGTTTGTAAGGAACAACAAAATGGGGACCTTATGTTTTATTCTTTTTTTTTCATTTATTGATCCTCTCATCTTACTCAAAATTTCTGGGCTGATTCTCTCTTTAGGTTTCGGTTTCCCTTAACGTCTCACATCTTTTTACCACCTATTTGCACTTCTATGACATGTTGTGTATTTCCCCCCTCTATTTAACTGTATGTAAAAGCGCCATTTTTTTTAATGTGCGAATAAAACTGGTGTGCACCTCCAATTGACTGACCCACAACTGTGAATCATCTATAAAACAGGTAGGTTTTGAATAGGATCTTGAACTGACTAACAGCCTTGGCATTATGAATGTACGAGGGTAGCTTATTCCAAAGAAATGGGGCAATTGAAGAAAAAGGGGAGCAGTTGATGAGATAAAGTCAGTGATTTTGAAAGACTATTGGTCAATTCCATTGTGACTTATGGGACATTTGATACTTTTTTCCAGGTAACTGAAGTGCATATCTGGAATAGTAGCTGCACAAACATGGATTTACTTTATTAAACTGTAAGAAGAATGCTGAAACTTACTATATACAAAAATGTATGCTTTCAGCTTGGTTTCATAGGGTGCTAGATCTTCAGAAATGTCACTGTGACTTATGGGACGTCGGTGGACCACACAAATTGAGCTATTTTGTTCAAAGTGCCATAACTATCTCAGTTTTATTACAATGTTTTTAGATTTGGGCTTGGAGATTAACCAGTGATAGGGCTCACTAACAGTACTTGAATTGGACTTGATTCATTTCATTTGTTTCAGTAGTTGTGTGCAATCGTGTGTGACTTATGGGACAAGTGAATGTGACTGATGGGACCCTATCTCATTTCATGGAATTTACATTTCCTCTCAATGACTTTTTAAGTCAAACTTAATTTCAGCATGAAAAAATATTCCCTAATAAGATGACACCTTTAATAATTCATGCCATTGTGTCAGAAATAAATTCAACAAAGGGCAGAAACATCTTTTCATGCACTTCATGTATATAAAGGGAACATGAACCCCCCCCCAAAAAAAAAGCTTCTTAACTTGTCAGCAGGCTTTAAGAACTGTAATCAAACAAGTACAAAATAATCAATAAACAATTACAATCATAAATATTTAGCAAAGAAATGAACAATGAACAATTAGAATAAGAATGTACACACTTTCCATTGTGACTGATGGGACATAATTATAGGACATAATTGTTACAGATGGGACAAATAAATGTTGCTTTTCTCTATCCGTCTCGTACAGTATGGTAAGAAAGTTACCTTTTCAGTGTGTTACATGTAAGCAAATTAACACATTATTACTGCCATGAAGCATATCAATATTCTCTTTAATATATTCTCTTTCGTGTCAAATGCTGATATTTTTCATTAGTTGTTGATGTTTATGATAAAACAGAAATCAGTGAACATGCAAATTTTTGCCAAAAACATGAAAATTTTGGCATAAATTCTTACATTTTTTAAAAATTATTAACTGAACTGTCTAGAAACAATTGCAATTGATTTCTACTATCTATACTTGTATAGTAAAAAGCGTATTCATTTACATGGAAGATTTTACCATTGTCTGTGCAAAAAATATGAAAATAATTGATTTTCATTAAAATCAAAGATGGCCGCCAAAAATTGCCAATTTGGAACCCCATGGGACACGGTTTGGCAAAGGGAACACCAAGATTCATTAACTATACACTTCAGGCAATACAAAAAAGTTGGTTAAAAAATATATCATGGGGGTGCATGTGAACCCTATCACAAATTCTTTTTTGCGAGCTGCTTGGGTTGATATGTCATCTCTTTCATAGAAATTCAGAATGCCTGTAAGGACATCATCATTTATAGAGTACTGAAGCAATGACGTCAGTTGCCATGGTGTCATGGCGGCCTGGTTCTAAACAAAAGAACCCGAGGGCCATAGTGTCATGGCGGCCTGGTTCTAAACAAAATAACCCGGGGGCTGTTTCATAAACCTGTTCGTAAGTTAGGAACAACTTTAAGAACTGGTGATCATTTCTTTATACACGCTAAAACATTGTCAATTCATGATAACATTTACCACAAGGATCACCAGTCGTTCTTAAAGTCGCTCTTAAGTTACGAATAGCTTTATGAAACGGTGCCCTGTCATAACTGTCAGAATGATGGTAACAACCAGGGACAACACACATCACCATTTTTGCAAATACAAATGTGTATAGACGATTGTGCAGCTGCGACTCAGTTTAGAACCGGCCGATTCGATGTCATGACATCGTGACGTCACACTTCGGTACTCTATATGCGCATGTTCCTTTCTATTGACAGGCGGCAGGAATGATTCTGAGAAAACTTGATTGCAAGCTTCTGAACAACTTTTTGGCATTTACAGGGGCTGGTAGGGAGTGCTGTATGTGCCTTTTTAACAGCTCTGTTCATGGTAGCCTTATGCATCTGAGGACTGGTGCTCTTATTTTGACAGGATCCAGAGGGTCCCTCAACTACAAAATTTGTGACTGATGGGACATTGCAATAGGTCGAGTTTCCACGGGACTATATACCAAGTTCACATCATATGTAAAACAGTGGATGCATACTCTAAGGGACAAGAAAACCAAGAGATTGATCTGGACCTAAAAAATGAATAAAAGCTAGGGTGAAACAAACCCAATTCACCTGTACTCAGCTTTGCATTTTAGCGATCATATTCAGTTTTCTCCTTCTTTCTGGGCTGTGCACACATTGCAAGTTTTTTTTTGTTCCCATGCACTGCCTATGATATTCTGACTGTTTTTTTCTGACAGTTAGCAGACTGCTCTCCAGCTTTGAAGCATTCTTGTCTCTCTCTTTGCTGTCATGGACAGCTTTAACTTGGCATGGTTTACGAACTGTATATGTGACTTATGGGACTTGTGACTTATGGGACTTAAATGTATGTCCCCCCAGTAGAGCTATTTCAAGTCCAATGCAGATGCAGCTTGATTTGTTGATGCAAGCATGTACTGTAGTAGATAAAAAAGTCCAATGCTTGTCTGCAGGAGTCTATGGCAGCATATGAGGTAAACTTAATGCTCAAAACTGTGACTTATGGGACATCGAATATACACACATTGAAAAGTATTTTGTGCCTCACCGTTTCACTGCAGCATGTAAAACAATACAGCTAATGGTAAATTACTGCTTGGAGGTCACATGGACAGTGGAATTTTTCATCAGCACCCTTTGCATGCCAGGAGCCAGAGATGGGTGAAAGTTGTACACTTTCTATGAAATCTTAGTACCAAAGTGCAACAGAGTGCACATTGTGTATTTTAGGAATGAATCAGGGTATAGTAAATATAAATGTGCTTTTGTAAACCTTAAACTGTATACTTATAAACAGTATAAACAAAATTGCTCAGAAAAGACATTTTTTTAAATGGAAAAATGCAACTTTTGGCTGGAATTGACCTATTGTTAAGTATAAGCAGCTCCTGAAATCCTTGCATGTGATTGGCTCAGACCAAACTTGTCACTGGATATCAGTGACTATTTGTTCTATGAAAAAGTCCCCCTGTCTTACATGCTTAAGTCATCACAAAAAGCAGAGCAAATTTTAACCCTTAACCCTAATTCTCCCGGGGGGGGGGGGGGGCATAATTGCCCCCCCCTTGACAATTTTCGCAATATATCTGCTGCGCGAAATTTTTTTGACCTCGCCACTCACTGACTTATTACTTTCAAGTCTCGCGCAAATTTTGAGACCAAATTTGTGATGCCCGGGTACGCGGTTACGACATTACGCAACATTATGTAAGTGCATGTCAGACCCAAAATTGCTCATAAACGTGATTTCATGTACAAATCCAATGCAAATTGTGTATCATTATTTCTACTTTTACTGATTAAACTTAATTAATTTTGCCTTTTATATGATCAGAATTAAGTCTGGTACGATTTCCATTGAAAAAACAATAAAAAACAAAAAGTAAAAAAACTAAGAAATACATAAGAAATTCATAAAACAATACAATACATAAGAATTTATTTCCAAGTTTTTTTTAATTGCGATTGTTAAGAATGCTACAAAGAATATTTTTACCAAAAATAAGCATTCTAGGAGCTTTATTTAGTGAATTAGAGCAAAAAGTATGATTTATGCATAAATTAGCATAATTAATTCATATAAAATAAAATCTCATTATTTTGGAAAATTTTATCATACAGCCTTGTAGATTACATCATACACTACCAACGTGCAAATTTTTGCGTCGCTCGCACGATCGGCGGCCGAGATCTTAAGGGGGGGCCATAAGAGTTGGGATTCGAACTCACAACCTTGCGATTATGAGTCCAATGCTCTAACCACTGGACCACACGACATAACCCCTTGGTTATAATGACTGAAAAGTTTCTATAACAGATTTTCTATCAGCCAATGAGATTGAAGGATTTCAGGAGACTGTTATTGCAAATTATTTTATGAAACGGATCCCAGATGAGGCAAGGAGAACGTAGAAAACAAATTACACAATTTTTATTGTGACGGCAGCAAAACTTGACTAAATTCTATTTGATTGCATTTATAGAATACCTATTAAATAAGATCTCTGCTCCCCAAACTTTCACTTCAGTGCATATTGGGCGTGATTCTTAGTAAAATATGTGAAAGTTATACAAATCATTAGTTTGTGAACTTTAATAGCTTTATACAGCAAATAAATCTTTGTTTATACTGCTTTTTGAACAAACCTTTTCTCAATCAAATAGGATACTTTTTAATTCAGATTCATGACAATAATTGTTTTTGATGATTATTACCAGTCGAAGAATGTATTTTGTACATATGATATAGTAGGAAGGGATTGGTCAGGGATTTACCATGGGAGGGGGGTTCTGGCAAGCACTGAAGCACAACAAAAACTAAGAAAAAAGTACACACAAGGGGGGGGGGGGGCCCTTCATATCCATTTTGCCTATACCCCCCCCCCCCCATCTGTCCATTGTTGGGGAAAGTTCTCCTTACCATTAACTGCATGCTGTAACATCTCTGTGTGACTTCTCAGCTCAGCCATTTCCAATGTGGGTACTGAAATTAAAATCAATATGAACAAATAATATAGACCTGTAACTTTTTCTATTTCAGAGCTTAATAAAATGGCCAAATCTAGAGAAGTTTTTGTTGTAGTTAGACTTTCATTCAAGAGTGGTGGAAAGCTGATGACAATGATGCGCTGCATAAGTCCCTTGAAGAAATAACCAAAAAATTGTTTTTATCAAATACTAACAAAGCAAAGCTCACAATGGTTTACTTTTTAAAAATAAAATCATAAACTATTAATTCAATGATAGATAATTTTCACTTTTTATAAAAATCCTGAAAAATTTATTTACATTACAAATGGGGACCTGGCAGGAATTTATTTCTAGAAAAACAGAATGTGTGACAGCTTCTCTGCTAAAACCAGAGAAATCATGCAGCATTTATTGTGGAGAGCCGAGAGCGTTCAGGGGCCCGTTCATTAAGGACTTGCAACTGTTCTAACTTTGCCATTATGGCAACTACCATGGTAACCTTGATTCTGATTGGCTGCTGAGCCCTGTTACCATGGTAGTTGCCATTATGGCAAAGTTACAACAGTTGCAAGTCCTTTATGAAACGGGCCCCAGATATTTTAAGTGCGTTGTAAGCAAAAATTAATATATTATCTAATAAAGGAAAATAACTTACAGGCTTCTTTGCCAATATGTTTGACATTTCTCCAGGTTTCTTTCTCATCAGATGGAAGACCATTCCTGTTCCCCTCCTTTACCGAATGATGGCTGTCAATATCTCCCTCTGAACTACTACACCTCTTTTCTTCATGTCCATTAATAGTTCTGGAATGCCTGCAGGTTTCAGCCTCTTGGGGATCTACAAGACTATGAGGTTTTTCATCATGGATGGACAGACATGACATTGTCTTCATCAAATACTGATCATGGTTGCTTTGGCAAGAGTTAGGACGGTTACTTTCCGGTTGGCAAGAGGCTTGCTTGATAGAAAGGTCTCTATCATTTTGTTCATGGTTAACTGTTGCTGCAGGCACTTTGATAGGACCTTGTGGCCCATCCTGGATAGGTCCAGGGCTACCCTCAGGCACTTTAACACTTTGTCCATTGTCTCCTTCGCGTTTCCCGAACAAGTACTTGGTGTAGCTGCGACGCAACTCATGGGCAGACGATTCCAAGAAAGGCTCGCTCCTGCATCGCTCTGTGTCTTTTAGCTTCCCGATCTGCCTCACACCGGAAAACTGAGGACTGCCGCTTCGTGAGCCAGGATTGCTCTTGCTCACCCGGTTACGAATATTCTCAAGAAGAAGCTCATTGCCAAGGTTGTTACAATTGAAGTTCAGCCACTGTGTGCTCCTGATACTGTCAGTCTGCGTATTGGAATTTAAAAAAATGTGAAAGAAGAAAGTAAATTTAACGGACTACCGTACAGATGTTGTATTTCTGCTTCCAATGCATCTCTTTTGTTACTTCATCCCTTTTTGTAGAGTACTCAAGCAAAACTAGTACATGTAGCATCAAGGCCTCCTGACGTTCTGTGCATCATTTCACAGAAACATATTTTGTACACACTATAATGCTTGTTTCGATGATCGAAACTATTTATTTGTTGCAGATACCATAATATATGTTTATAGGTAAAAATCGGTTTCAGCCTAAAATTTCAGCTTCGAAACATGTCATAAAACATCGAGCAACAAGTTTCGACCGAATGCTTGAAATTTCTCCAAAGTAGCAGATTCCGTCTAGGATGAAGCTTGTCCAACAAGTATTATGTAAAACAAAGTTCGTAGTTCCTGCCAAAGAAGTAAGTGTGCTTAGATATTGTTTTAAAAGGTTTTCTGAACCAATTATCTAAAATGTGAAAATGAAAATGAAGAAAACCTTCACGTGGTTAAATGTTCATTTGCATAAATTTTGCATACTGTGAGGTCGCCGTATAGATAACAGAATGCGATATGTCTTGTATGAAAAAAAGGTATAAAATTCATTGTTTTATACTTGTCAAGGATAAGGAGAACGGAAAGAAATAATTGAGTTGAGGAGAAATTATTTTGATGATAATTATTTTAGAAATAACATTAGTTTCTTTGGATATGTAAGCTACGTAGATTTGGGACATGAAAACAAAACTGAAGTTAGCACTAAATTTGCATTGTTTATATAAAGCAATGAGTAGTAATGTCCAGGGTTTATGAAAGCTTATATATCTATGGAATATTATTGACAGAGATATTATAGAAGCATTTCAGATTCATAAAATAACTGTGTAGGCCTATTATGAATCAAACTAGACCAAAGCAATTTAATGTGGCTAGTCAAAGGAATTTAAGCAAACTTTTAAAGAGTTGTTTTGAGTAGGATTTACAATTTGTCAAGTGAAATATTTATACATAAATTCAAGTTGAATTTATTGTATTTTCCTGGAGATTTATTTTCCAGTGCAAACATCAAAAGGATTACTGATGTAGCTTTTTCTTGAATATTTGCTAGGAAAATAATGCAGATATTTCATGAAGATAATTATGATTACTACTGATAATTTTATGGTCCTTTTGCAAGTTAAGATAGAGCTGTCAAAAGTCAATAATCACACAAAGAGACATGGTTTGATGTTTTATTCAGGTTCATCATTTATTTTGAGAAAGTACTATTCAAAGTGTGATTTAATCTAGACAAAATAGTCTAATTTCCGGTTCAATTGTTTGTTCTTTACAGATTGAATTTTTGTTCTTCATAAACCATAAACCATATTCAATTTCTGGTGGAATTTCGCTGAGTTGTTACTACGATGGCGGAGGACAAGAAGTCGCTGAAACTCAAGAGAAGGGGAGCGAAAGCCAGGCTCACCAGACACAGTAACGGTCTTCAGATTTTGCTTAATAATAACAGAGAAGTGCCAGAAATTCAGTCTGCATATAGCAAGTTTGAGCAAGCATATGGAGACCTACAAGAAACCCATGAGAACTTTACTATGACTATTGATGATGATGCTGAGTTTGAGATAGAGGAACAGTGGATGGGTGATTGCCAGAAAGAATTCCTGAAATTGCAGATAGAGGTTACAGATTACTGTTCTCAAACCAGCTCAGGAGTCAAGACGCCAACAGAACAAGTACTACCACAGTCAGAGATGCCGCCAATGCAGGGAGGGTCTCCTATACCTCCAGAATCGACAATCTTGTATCCCCCTCCACTGCAAAACCCAGACACTTCTCCAGGTATGTCAGATGCTAGATGCAGTTTTAAGGTGGAGAAGCCGAAGTTACCCAAGTTTGCTGGAGATGTTCGGGACTATGAGATATTCAGATCAGACTTCGTTCACATGGTTGATTCGCGTTATGGAAAACGTGATGCAATGACAATCCTGAGAAGCTGTCTCGTTGGCCGTGCACACGACTTAATCCAAGGCATAGGTCAGGATTATGATGCTGCCTGGGATCTATTAGATTCCATGTATGGAGATGCTAGAATAGTTGCTGATACAATAATCAATGACCTGAGCAAATTCAAACCACTGAAAGAGAACGAAGACAACAAATTTTGTGAGTTTGTCAACCTTGTGAGAAGAAGCTATAACATCCTTAAGCTAGTTGGAAAGAAGGGTGACATGGACAACAGTCACATGTTAGCAACCATAGAGAGAAAATTGTGCGCAGTTGATAGGAAGAATTGGTTTAGATACCAAGAATCAGAGAAGCAAGCTGCAAGCTTTGAAACTTTGTTGACATGGCTGAACCTGGAAATGAAAGCTAGGATGAGAGCTTCAGCACCATTGAGATCACAGATGCAAAGTGAAGGAAAGTCTGCAAATGTTCATCATTTGTCATACAAAGAAAAGAGCAAACCAGACCATAGTGATAGATACCATGCAGAGCAGCCACGAGACAGAGCTCAGAGACAACATCGCTGCTGGCATTGCAAGACTGATGAGCACTGGGTAGATCAGTGTAAGCGTATAATCTCCATGGCTGCCCCAGAAAGACTGAAGTTCTTCAAGGAAAATAGATGCTGCTTTAGCTGCCTAAAGAAAGCAGGGAAAAACCACTACATGGCAAACTGTAGGAGAAGGCAGAAATGTTCAGAGCAAGGGTGCACTTACTATCACCATCCTTTGTTGCACTTTGAAGCGAGTCAACAGATGGAAAATGAGAGCAGTAAAAATGACATTAACGTTGCGACTACAGTTGGAGCATCGTTGCTGCCAATCTTATCCATAGACATTGACAGTGATACCAGAGCAAATGTCCTGTTAGATAGCGGCTCACAAGTTAGTTTGATAAAAAATTCACTCGCCGAGAGACTCCAGTTGAAAGGCACCAAAACGAGCATCACAATAAAAAAGCTTGGCGAAGATGAAGAAGAGTTAGAGACTTTCAGATATAGAGTGCCGATTAGAGAAGCAAACACAACCAAGAAACACCAGATTATTGAAGTTGTCGGTGTACCTTCAATAACAGAGGAAGAAGCTGTTAGTCTGAAAGACCTCAAAGATCAATTTGATATCCCTAACCTGAACAGAGATAGTGGACCAGTGGAGATCTTGATTGGAATAGATCATCCAAGATACATAGTAGGTGGTAAATTAAAGAAGAGAGGTAACTGCATAGCAAGAAAAACTCCATTAGGATGGGTAATCTTTGGTGCCACAGAGAAGCGAACCATGTGTGTCAATGTCCTTCACGTAGCAGTTCAGAGTCCAGATTTGTCAGAATTTTGGCGAATGGAATCTCAAGGTGTAAGTTGTCAGTGCCAAGAGACTAAGTTAACCCTTGATGAACAGAAAGAGGAAGAGATCATCAGAGCTTCTTCACAGAAGAAAGGAAAGCAGTGGGAAATAGGTTATCCATGGCAAAGGGATCCTAATGAACTCCCAGATAATAAGAGTCAAGCAGTGAAAATCCTTGAGTCAACTGAAAAAAGACTTTCTAGAAACCCAGAGCACGCAGAAGCTTACAACAAGCAAATCCATGAACTGGAAGAAATGGGGTTTGCTAAGAAACTCACAGCAGCAGACATCGAGAAGTATGAAGGACCAGTTCATTACATATCACATCATGCTATTGTAAGACCAGAAAAAAAGAGCACCCCTATCAGAATTGTTTTTAATTCTTCTGCATCTTACCAAGGTCATCGGTTAAATGAATACTGGATGAAAGGTCCTGATCTCTTGAACAGTTTGGTCGGAGTGCTCCTGAGATTCAGGGAAAATGAAGTGGCCTTATGTGGGGATATCTCTAAGATGTACCATCGTGTGTCAATCCCAGAGATAGATCAACATGTCCATAGGTTCTTATGGAGAGACCTGGATGGGAACAGAGAACCTGATGTCTACATGATGAAGGTTGTCACTTTCGGTGACAAACCAGCCCCAGCAATCGCCCAGACTGCTCTGAAGCTTACAGCAGAACAAGGAGAGTGTACACATCCTCATGCTGCTTCTGTTTTGAAAAGGAATGTGTATATGGATGACATTTGCGACTCTGTACAGACTGTAGATGAAGCCAGGAAACTAAGTGCAGAGATAGATGAAGTGTTAAATGACGGAGGCTTCAAAGTCAAAGGGTGGATTTCCAATGAATCTGATGTGGGAGACCTCACCCAAGGAAAGATGAAATTACTAGATGACATAGCTGAGGAGAAGGTCCTAGGAGTAGTTTGGGACAGAGAAAATGACACCTTCTCATACAAAGTAAAGCTGAGAGACAGTGTACTGAATTCAAGAATAGATGGAGAGTGTCAAGAAAGATTAACTAAGAGGAAAATCCTCTGTCAAATCGCCCACATATTTGATCCCATAGGATTTGCTGCCCCAGTGATTGTTAGAGCCAAGATAGGGATGCAGAAATTGTGGCAAAGAGGCTACAACTGGGACGACCCTCTTACTGAAAAGGAAGATGCGGACTGGAGGCTTCTGTTCGAGGAAATGAAAGGATTGAATGAAGTATCTCTCGAAAGATGTCTAACACCTCCTGAAGCTCAAGGTAAACCAGTGTTGTGCATTTTCTCTGATGCATCAGAAAATGCATACGGTGCATGTGCATATCTAAGGTGGCAAACCGGAGATGGCAAGTTCGAGACTCGCTTTGTTGCATCCAAGTCAAAGGTAGCACCATTAAAGACATTGACAATACCCAGATTGGAGCTACAAGCCGCCGTATTAGCTGCCAGACTGTACAAGTCGATCACTGAAGAGATGAGATTAGAGGTTGAGAAAGTGATGCTCTTCACCGACAGCATGATAACTCTACAGTGGATCAAGTCTTCGGCCAGGATATATAAGCCTTTTGTGTCAAGCAGAATAGGGGAGATTCAGACTCTCACTGAACCCTCAAGCTGGAAACATATACCTGGTGAAGATAACCCAGCAGACAAAGTGTCAAGAGGAATTGCAGTAAACGACCTTATGAATGAATGGAAGTGCGGTCCTAGATTCCTGCATCTTGACGAAACAGAGTGGCCAGTAGACAAGGTGAATATTGATCAGAGTCTTGAGAATCTAGAGAGACGAAAGACGAATCAGAAGGTATTAGTTGTCAAAATGTCAGTTGCCCCCATCGAATCTGAACGTTTCTCAAGTTGGCGAAAGTTAGTAAGAGTGACTGCCTACGTTTTCAGATTTGTGCGGATTCTTAAGTCAAAGCTCAAGAAAGAATCCATGCCAGATGCTGATGTGACGTTAGCCCCAGCAGAGTTGAAGAAAGCTGAGCTATATTGGACAAAGGAAGCGCAAAAGGGTCTGAAAAGCAGATTTGAGAGAGGAGAGTTCAGAACCCTTACCCCTTTCGTTGACAACGAAGGAGTAATCAGAGTAGGAGGAAGAGTTGAGAACTTAGTAACATCATATGAATCTAAACATCCAGCTCTGCTCCCAGGTTCCCATCACATAGCTCTACTTTTCACACGTCACATTCATGAGATTGGACACCCAGGTATTGAGACGACAACCGCCAAGGCGAGACGCAAGTTTTGGATCTTACAAGGACATCGTTTGGCGAAAACCGTCAAGCATCGCTGTGTTAAATGCAGGTCAACAGAATGTAAGCGTGAGACCCAGAAGATGGCTGATTTACCCAGTAGTCGTGTCGCACCTCACACTCCACCATTTCATTACACCTCCTGTGACTATTTTGGCCCCTTTCAAGTAAAGGTTGGTCGTAATAAGAGGGCCAAACATTATGGTGTAATCTTTACATGTCTAAATACGCGTGCCGTTCATCTGGAAATCGCAACAGATTGTTCAACAATGGAATTTCTCCAAGTCCTAAGGAGATTCTTAGCAGTGAGGGGACGACCAGCTCAGATCCTTAGCGACAATGGAACTCAATTTGTGGGAGCTCAACGCGAACTTCGCGAGATGATATCGGGATGGAGTGAAGATGAGCTCAAAGATTTCTGTGCAGATAAGGGGATACAGTGGAAGTTCATCACCCCTAATGCACCCCACCAAAATGGGTGCGCTGAATCTCTTGTTAAAAGTGCCAAAATATCAATCAAGAAAGCAATTGGTGAGCAAGTGCTCACACCATTTGAGTTGTATACATGCTTTCTTGAAGTAGCTAATCTTATGAATGAGAGACCGATAGGACGGAAATGCAATGACCCAGATGATGGAAATTATTTGTGTCCAAATGATATGTTGTTAGGTAGGTCTTCTAGAAATGTTCCCCAGGGTCCATTTAAGCAAACAAAGAATCCTCGCGATCGCGTAGAATTTGTCCAGCAAATAGTGGATTCATTTTGGAAGCAGTGGTCTCAAAACGTCCTACCACTTCTAGTACCATGTAGAAAGTGGAACACGGATCGAAGGAACGTTAGAGTTGGTGATGTCGTAATGACTGCAGAGAGCAATGCAATTCGTGGAAAGTGGACTATAGCAAGAATCATTCAGGTTTATCCGGGACCTGATGGTAAAGTTCGAAATGTGAAGCTAAAAACTGTTTCCGGAGAGTATCGTAGACCCATTACAAAACTAGCGGTTATCTACCCAACAGAAGGTTATATTGACTAAATTAAAGACTTTGAGACTGAACGTTCATTTCAGCTGAATTCGTTGAAAATTATTGATATGTTATACATGTATTTATTCATTTGCATGTCATATGATATATTTGTTTGAGAAATTTCAAGTTTTTAAAAGGTCTCCTCTTCCGGAGGGGCGGGAGGATGTTTCGATGATCGAAACTATTTATTTGTTGCAGATACCATAATATATGTTTATAGGTAAAAATCGGTTTCAGCCTAAAATTTCAGCTTCGAAACATGTCATAAAACATCGAGCAACAAGTTTCGACCGAATGCTTGAAATTTCTCCAAAGTAGCAGATTCCGTCTAGGATGAAGCTTGTCCAACAAGTATTATGTAAAACAAAGTTCGTAGTTCCTGCCAAAGAAGTAAGTGTGCTTAGATATTGTTTTAAAAGGTTTTCTGAACCAATTATCTAAAATGTGAAAATGAAAATGAAGAAAACCTTCACGTGGTTAAATGTTCATTTGCATAAATTTTGCATACTGTGAGGTCGCCGTATAGATAACAGAATGCGATATGTCTTGTATGAAAAAAAGGTATAAAATTCATTGTTTTATACTTGTCAAGGATAAGGAGAACGGAAAGAAATAATTGAGTTGAGGAGAAATTATTTTGATGATAATTATTTTAGAAATAACATTAGTTTCTTTGGATATGTAAGCTACGTAGATTTGGGACATGAAAACAAAACTGAAGTTAGCACTAAATTTGCATTGTTTATATAAAGCAATGAGTAGTAATGTCCAGGGTTTATGAAAGCTTATATATCTATGGAATATTATTGACAGAGATATTATAGAAGCATTTCAGATTCATAAAATAACTGTGTAGGCCTATTATGAATCAAACTAGACCAAAGCAATTTAATGTGGCTAGTCAAAGGAATTTAAGCAAACTTTTAAAGAGTTGTTTTGAGTAGGATTTACAATTTGTCAAGTGAAATATTTATACATAAATTCAAGTTGAATTTATTGTATTTTCCTGGAGATTTATTTTCCAGTGCAAACATCAAAAGGATTACTGATGTAGCTTTTTCTTGAATATTTGCTAGGAAAATAATGCAGATATTTCATGAAGATAATTATGATTACTACTGATAATTTTATGGTCCTTTTGCAAGTTAAGATAGAGCTGTCAAAAGTCAATAATCACACAAAGAGACATGGTTTGATGTTTTATTCAGGTTCATCATTTATTTTGAGAAAGTACTATTCAAAGTGTGATTTAATCTAGACAAAATAGTCTAATTTCCGGTTCAATTGTTTGTTCTTTACAGATTGAATTTTTGTTCTTCATAAACCATAAACCAATGCTAACTGTCCGGCATATAAGAATTTTCAATGCTTTTTTAATTGATAATCAATGTTCATTCTGAAATTATGAATTACTTTATGCACGAATGGTATCTCCTTTTTGTGCCAAGTGATATTCCTATCTACCTGACTTGGGACTTAAGACCAGGTTCCAGTCCTGTGCAGAGTTAGTAACTTCAGCTGTAGGCCTACATACATGCATGAAACACCACCTAAATGTAAACAGATTAATTTTCACAGCCCTATGTAAATTTGTAAATTATACCGTATGCAAGTACATGTGTAAGTTTTATGGTGCCTAGGGTGCCGAGTGCTCTTGGATGTAAAACCTTTTTAAAAATAAATAGGAAATGATGATAGCTTACATTTTATACATTGTTTTTCTAAGCACTTTAAATACTGATGATTATTACCCCAGTCAAAGGATCCTTGCATGCCTGCACACAATGTATGCACTTTCTCCACTCCCTGGGGAGCATTCCAACAAGAGTTCCAAGACTCAATTGCTAGGCATACTACCTAGCATTTCACATCATACCGAGTACCTATTTAACACCTGAGTGGAAAGAGGCAAAGTATGAATACATACTATGCCAAAAGACGCAAGGCTGCATCGGTGGATTTTAAGACACGATCCTCTGATTACAAGGCAAGTCCAAACGAACCCCTACACGACAACACTTCCATAAATAAACTGGCTAACTAAATTTTTTTTTAAAGGACTTATTCCTTACCGGCGAGTTATTTTGAAGTTTTACGGCTGAGCGGCTCAGTCGTCGGGCCAGCTTGTGAAATTTCCTGAAGCATGAAGGATGTGCTAGAGTGTCTGTGTGTATGACCTCAGGGAGCTCATTAAACCCTTCCTGAACTGGCCCAGTGGTAAGAAACCTGGCGCAGACATCGCAGGTTGTGAGTTCTTGACCCGTGTCTTGCAGGCAGATGTCACACTCCTTGCCATCCAGACTAATGCTCACAAAGCTATCATCGTCACCAGGGGATTCCATCTCTTACATTGTCTCGCATGATTTGCTCATTCACTGGGATGAGTTCCTAGAAATTTATACAAAGTAATACAAAAACAAGTCAAAACTTATAATTCACTCTCTTCAGGAAGTAGATGGTCTAAAGTGAGAATTGTCCTTAGGTCAACTAGGATATCCTTATTAGAAGACATACAACCACTGATTAAGCCGAGATTGTCCTTGTCTATTAAACATGAGTCACTGTTTTGTTGCTTGTCTATAGGAACATTGTACAAACTTGACAACTTCAGTGGGCTAGTAAGAGAAAAGTTACATTACCCTTAAGACAAAATTTCATCTTGATTTCATGAAGTAATCTTTGATTGGATAAGAAAGCCAAAATGTTGAATTTCAAAATTCAATTAAGAAAAATTTGATGAAGCAAATTTATGCTAATTTTTGGCACCTGATTTGCATTACTCTCAGAATTATGGTACAATCATTAGGTCATAAAAAAAACCTGTGAGATTTTTCTGTGTGGGATATGGTCACACCGATCTCCCATTTGTTTTGTGTGTGGATGACAAAAAAATCTGTAGTTGTGAAAACAAAAGTAGACAGTGAATTTTTAAAGTAGGCAGTGATAGAAATAAAAAAGCCTTTTGCTGCTAAAGGAACCCTTTTGCAGCAAATGGAAAAAAAGGAAATTGGTCTCCCAATGCCAAACTGGAGACTGTCTCTGAAACTGGATGAGGGGTCGGGTGTCCAGACACTTACAAAATTTTGAAGCCCTTTTTTTGGTCTTTGGATTAAAGTTCTAATTTTTCCAAATGACTGTTTGAAATAATTGATTGTCCGGAGACACAACCTGTCGGAAAGGCCATGCAATTGGGAGGCGGAGGGAGACATTCTCCCATCATATTCATGCTCCGTAAGTTACACCTCCAACTTGGAGTCCAAGCTACTGACTGTACTGGCATGATTGATAAAAAAAAAGAACCTAATTCAACCTAGATCGATAGAGTCTAACGTTACACATGAATTAACACATGAAAATAACATCTCATAATTCTTTAAACAGATCAATCTAACGATACGGACGCTTGCGTCGCGTAACGTTGGGGAAGAACAATAGAAAACAAGATGGCGGCGTAAACATCGGGCAAGTCTCTTCCGTCTATTCATGATATTTTCCTCATTTTTTTTAATGAATTCTTGTCTAGAAATAAAATCCATGGCGTAGAAATGTCGGAAATGAAGTTGTATCTCATGTACATGATTTAGGGCTAGATCTTTTAGAAAGAAAGTAGAAATCTCGGGGGCGAAAGTTTCAGGTTTTTTGGTGGTACACGCAAAAGTATAGGAAGGAAGACCTGGCTTCGTATGACTATGAGAGTAACCTTACGTTAGTAGGCCCAAATGATTTTTACTCTCTAGAAGCCTCCTGGCTAAGCGGGCCGGAGACCCTGGCCTGGGCACTCGACTCGTACTTTGAAAGTCGTAGCCTACGAACGAGGTTAGTTCGTGGGTAGACAGGAATAACCATCGTTTCTGGGGATTTATTCAACAATTTCTGACAAACTATAATCCCCATGAGTGAGCCAACGCAGTTCAGCGGA
Source organism: Lytechinus pictus (assembly GCF_037042905.1). Taxonomy (NCBI): domain Eukaryota; kingdom Metazoa; phylum Echinodermata; class Echinoidea; order Temnopleuroida; family Toxopneustidae; genus Lytechinus; species Lytechinus pictus. The sequence goes on from NC_087252.1 coordinate 9,780,074, forward strand.
ACAACCAAAATACAGAGACTGAAGCTTTAGTTTTGGTCTAGTTCGTGGGTAGACCAAAAGCTTCGGTCTCTGTTAATGTTATGTTAGTTGTTCAGCTGAACTCCGTTGGCTTCACTCACCAAATACAGAGACCGAAGTTCTAGCGCAATCTGTACAGGGGACTCAATGGCCATATGTTTATGTGTAGGCCTATTAAGTTCGGATAAAACAGGGCAGTTAAGTTGCGCAACAGCCGAGGTAAGTGACTGTGACTGTTTTTGTTCATTTTAACTTGATTTTCCCCGTTTTTTGGCAATTAATGCCAAGAGGGAATATTAATTTACATTTCGGTCGCATTAATTTTCAAAACTCAAAAGTTTGATTCATTAAATTTAAAGACAAAAATTGAAGAGCCCCGACAGGGGGATTTTGCATTGTAAGTCCCCTAATGGTGGCTGCACGATAGCGAGCCGTCTGTGTATGACTATGAGGAGAAATTTAAAAAATAAAAAAATGTTTAAAAACTCCTCGAAACAGACGGCTGCCAGCTGTCTAGTTCGTGGGTAACCCAGAGAGCTCCGGCCCGCGTAGCGGGCCGGAGCCCAGACGCTCAGTGTGCAAACGGGCATTCAGGTGAGAGTACCGTGAAGTTTGGTCAAAATCATTTTGATAATAAATAATTAAAACAGAAATTAAGCACTTACCACGATTGTATGGATGATAGTCTAACGAGTGGCAGTTTCCTGACATCGAGGCACAGACTGGAACCTCAAAAAACGATCAGTTCTGTCGCGGTAGCTCTCCTCTTTCAGAATTCAACACAAAATGGCCGATCGAGACCGAGGCTAGTATAGCACTAGCGCATATAGACTTTGTCAAATTCGCGCATGCGCCCTACACCCTCTCGAACGGCCATTTTGCTATGAATTTTGAAAGAAGGAGAGCCACCGCGACAGAACTGATCGTTTTTTGAGGTTCCAGTCTGTGCCTCGATGTCAGGAAACTGCCACTCGTTAGACTATCATCCATACAATCGTGGTAAGTGCTTAATTTCTGTTTTAATTATTTATTATCAAAATGATTTTGACCAAACTTCACGGTACTCTCACCTGAATGCCCGTTTGCACACTGAGCGTCTGGGCTCCGGCCCGCTACGCGGGCCGGAGCTCTCTGGGTTAGTTCGTGGGGTGAGTCACTGAGTGCCAAGTTCAGAAGACAGAAATGCAGTTCACTCACTCAGTGAGTCACTGCCATTCATTTCACTCACGATCACGTCACTTTTTCATTTTTTGCTAGACCAAAAGCTTCGGTCTCTGTTATGTTGGTTGTTCCGCTGAACTACGTTGGCTCCACTCACCAAGAGGAGAAATTAAAAAAATAAAAAAATGTTGAAAAACACCAACCTGAAGCGAGCGGACAGACTCAGCGGACACTTTGATATCGCGATATCACAGATTGTCCAATTTCCGCCGATGAGAACACACGGCGATTTCCCCGTCCTAATAACGTGTAGTCTCTCTTTCGCAGACCCTTATTTCTATTTTCAATTGAAGTTGCCTCTTAACCCTTATTCAGATGTCTTTTTTCGTCGTTCAGAGTTGTTAAGTTATTTGGTAACTGTTAAAATATCAATATTGTTAGTTACTATCTTTTTTTCTTTTATTACAGATTCAAACAGAAGAAACATATTGCCGTGAAAGAAGGAGCAATGAGTGGATGCCTAACTCTTGGGAACTCTTCATGATTTAAGATTGATTTGTTTATAGAATTCACAGAAAGTAGTTTCATCTTTGCATACTTTGATGAAAGCATCGTAGTTAGATTTTTAATTTTAGTGTAAAACTGAGGCTGTCAGCATTTTAAAAAAATATGCCGTTAATGGGGAAATGTGTTGAAATCTCAACCCTTATAATATTGATAAATATGTAAATGCGGATAAGCATGATTTTCTTTTACTGTTATTTTGTAACTAAGAGAAGTTTAAAAAATGTATTGAATAGAATGTGCTATTGAAATGTGTATGTAATACGAATTAATTGGACCTACCCAGGAAAATGATATGAATAATGGAAGGCCCAATTACCACCACTTCTAATCCATTTTTGCTACCTGATTTCAGTCTATTAATTTTACCAATGACATGATAAAATTGTGATTATGCTCGTGATTGTAATTGCAATAAAACTAATAAGTAATAATAAAGTAACCTGACCTAATAACTTTAATTGCCCCTTATAGTTGCACAATTTTCATAGGCGGATCTGAGGGGCGAGGAGATCCGAGCCCCCCCCCCTATTGGCGGTTCCAAAGAAAAAAGAAAAAAGGGGGAAAGAAAGAAAAAAACGAAAAGAAGGGGAAAGAAAGGAGAAAAAAAGAAGAAGAAAAATAAAAGGAAGGAGGCGAGTGAAGAAGATAAGGTAAGGGAAGACTTGGAAAATGATTCAAAATTTACTGTCAATAAATTTTCACTCGCGCTCGCATGGCCTGTTCGTTGAGATACATATCTTGCTAAATAGGCTGATATAATATTGCTTTAAAGGTCTGGTTTTGAAGTCAATATACGAAACATGTTTAATTTTTTACATCGAGCTTTTATTATTTTGTTTGATTTACAAATAATTTAATAGGTGATAACAATTCCGGACACGCCCCTGCATTATTATAATGGTATTATTTTCACGTTTCCATTCAAAATACCTTTTTTTAGTTTTTTTACACGAATGTGGTATTAATTTTTTGCTCCTGGTATTGTAATTTCCGTAGTAGCTCCATTGTGGAATACCGCCGTCTACGTACGCTCCTCATATTACATGTAATAGGAAGCATGCGTCTAATCAGATCCAGGAATTTTTGAAACTTTCATTAGAAATTTTTGTCTCCCCAGTATCGCTTAGTATTTATTCGAAAAAGGGATCCCTTGAGTTTCAGCTTCTTTAAAATTGACTGAACTTATTGGGGGCACTTTGAAAATAGCATAAAACGCCCATTTTTTTGGCCTGATTATGACTCGTGTTCCGTGATTAGCATGGGTCTTTAATGGACGCCTGTCAATTAACCCTTTCATTAGAAATTTTTGTCTCCCCAGTATCGCTTGGTATTTATTCGAAGTAGGGATCCCTTGAGTTTCAGCTTCTTTAAAGTTGACTGAACTTATTGGGGGCACTTTGAAAATAGCATAAAACGCCCATTTTTTGGGCCTGATTATGACTCGTGTTCCGTAATTAGCATGGGTCTTTAATGGACGCCTGTCAATTAACCCTTCCATTAGAAAGTTTTGTCTCCTCAGTATCGCTTAGTATTTATTCGAAGAAGGGATCTCTTGAGTTTCAGCTTCTTTAAAGTTGACTGAACTTATTGGGGGCACTTTGAAAATAGTATAAAACGCCCATTTTTTGGCCTGATTATGACTCGTGTTCCGTAATTAGCATGGGTCTTTAATGGACGCCTGTCAATTAACCCTTACATTATTAATTTTTGTCTCCCCAGTATCGCTTAGTATCGATTTGAAGAAGGGATCCCTTGAGTTTCAGCTTCTTTAAAGTTGACTGAACTTATTGGGGGCACTTTGAAAATAGCATAAAACGCCCATTTTTGGGGCCTGATTATGACTCGTGTGTCGTAATTAGTATGGGTCTTTAATGGACGCCTGTCAATTAACCCTTTCAAAAGAAATTTTTGTCTCCCCAGTATCGCTTGGTATTTATTCGAAAAAGGGATCTCTTGAGTTTCAGCTTCTTTTAAGTTGACTGAATTTATTGGGGGCACTTTGAAAATAGCACTAATACTATGTAGATTTCAATTTTTTTGGCCTGATTATGACTCGTGTTCCGTAATTAGCATGTGTCTTTAATGGACGCCTGTCAATTAACCCTTGCATTAGAAAGTTTTGTCTCCTCAGTATCGCTTAGTATTTATTCGAAGAAGGGATCTCTTGAGTTTCAGCTTCTTTAAAGTTGACTGAACTTATTGGGGGCACTTTGAAAATAGTATAAAACGCCCATTTTTTGGCCTGATTATGACTCGTGTTCCGTAATTAGCATGGGTCTTTAATGGACGCCTGTCAATTAACCCTTACATTATTAATTTTTGTCTCCCCAGTATCGCTTCGTATTTATTCGAAATAGGGATCCCTTGAGTTTCAGCTTCTTTAAAGTTGACTGAACTTATTAGGGGCACTTTGAAAATAGCATAAAACGACCATTTTTTTGGCCTGATTATGACTCGTGTTCCGTAATTAGCATGGGTCTTTAATGGACGCCTGTCAATTAACCCTTTCATTAGAAATTTTTGTCTCCCCAGTATCGCTTAGTATTTATTCGAAGAAGGGATCCCTTGAGTTTCAGCTTCTTTTAAGTTGACTGAACTTATTGGGGGCACTTTGAAAATAGCATAAAACGCCCATTTTGTTTGGCCTGATTATGACTCGTGTTCCGTGATTAGCATGGGTCTTTAATGGACGCCTGTCAATTAACCCTTTCATTAGAAATTTTTGTCTCCCCAGTATCGCTTAGTATTTATTCGAAGAAGGGATCCCTTGAGTTTCAGCTTCTTTAAAAATGACTGAACTTATTGGGGGCACTTTGAAAATAGCATAAAACGCCCATTTTTTTGGCCTGATTATGACTCGTGTGTCGTAATTAGTATGGGTCTTTAATGGACGCCTGTCAATTAACCCTTTCAATATAAATTTTTGTCTCCCCAGTATCGCTTAGTATTTATTTGAAAAAGGGATCCTTTGAGTTTCAGCTTCTTTAAAGTTGACTGAACTTATTGGGGGCACTTTGAAAATAGCATAAAACGCCCATTTTTTGGGCCTGATTATGACTCGTGTGTCGTAATTAGTATGGGTCTTTAATGGACGCCTGTCAATTAACCCTTTCAATATAAATTTTTGTCTCCCCAGTATCGCTTAGTATTTATTTGAAAAAGGGATCCCTTGAGTTTCAGCTTCTTTAAAGTTGACTGAACTTATTGGGGGCACTTTGAAAATAGCACTAATACTATGTAGATTTCAAATTTTTTTGGCCTCATTATGACTCGTGTGTCGTAATTAGTATGGGTCTTTAATGGACGCCTGTCAATTAACCCTTTCAAAATAAATTTTTGTCTCCCCGGTATCGCTTAGTATTTATTTGAAAAAGGGATCCCTTGAGTTTCAGCTTCTTTAAAGTTGACTGAACTTATTGGGGGCACTTTGAAAATGGCATAAAACGCCCATTTTTTTGGGCCTGATTATGACTCGTGTGTCGTAATTAGCATGGGTCTTTAATGGACGCCTGTCAATTAACCCTTTCATTAGAAATTTTTGTCTCCCCAATATCGCTTAGTATTTATTCGAAAAAGGGATCCCTTGAGTTTCAGTTTCTTTTAAGTTGACTGAACTTATTGGGTGCACTTTGAAAATAGCACTAATACTATGTAGATTTCAAATTTTTTCGGCCTGATTATGACTCGTGTGTCGTAATTAGTATGGGTCTTTAATGGACGCCTGTCAATTAACCCTTTCATTAGAAATTTTTGTCTCCCCAGTATCGCTTAGTATTCATTTGAAGAAGGGATCCCTTGAGTTTCAGCTTCTTTAAAGTTGACTGAACTTATTGGGGGCACTTTGAAAATAGCATAAAACGCCCATTTTTTTGGCCTGATTATGACTCGTGTTCCGTAATTCGCATGGGTCTTTAATGGACGCCTGTCAATTAACCCTTTCATTATATATTTTAGTCTCCCCAGAATCGCTTAGTATTTATTCGAAAAAGGGATCTCTTGAGTTCAACTTCTTTAAAGTTGACTGAACTTATTGGGGGCACTTTGAAAATAGTATAAAACGCCCATTTTTTTGGCCTGATTATGACTCGTGTTCCGTAATTAGCATGGGTCTTTAATGGACGCCTGTCAATTAACCCTTTCATTAGAAATTTTTGTCTCCCCAGTATCGCTTAGTATTTATACGAAGAAGGGATCCCTTGAGTTTCAGCTTCTTTAAAGTTGACTGAACTTATTTGGGGCACTTTGAAAATAGCATAAAACGCCCATTTTTTGGGCCTGATTATGACTCGTGTTCCGTAATTAGCATGGGTTTTTAATGGACGCCTGTCACTTAACCCCTCCATTAAAAATTCTTGTCCCGCCTGTTTCGCTTGGGATCCTATGGAACTTGGTATTCCTCGAGTTTCAGCTTTTTAAAATTTGACTGAACTTATTGCGGGCACTTTGAAAATGGCATAAAACGCTATTTCGGCCTGATTATGACTCGTCAGCCGTAATTAGCATGGGTCTTTAATGGACGCCTGTCAATTAACCCGTTCATTAAAAAAATTGTCTGCCCTGTATCGCTTGGGATCAATTATAACAAGGTTTTTTTTTCAATTTCAGCATCTTTAAAGTAGACTGAACTTATTGGCAGCACTTTGAAAATGGTGGAAAACACTTGTTAAGGCATTATTGTGTGCATGGTGTGCCTTAATAAGCACGGCTCTTTAATGCACGCCTGTCAATTAACCCGTTCATTAAAAATTGTTCTCTTCTATCTATCGCTTGTGATTCATTCGAACAAGGTTTTCCTTCAATTTCAGCTTCTTTAAAAGAGATAGAATTTATTGGCGGCATTTTGAAAATAGTAACAAACACTCGTTTGGCTCACCTTGCATTGTGTTCCTTCTTGTCCTTACCACGGTTCTTTAATGCACACCTGTCAATTAACTTGTTCATTTCTGACCCCCCCCCCCCCCCAAAAAAAAAAAAGAAGGAAAAAAAAAAAAAAATATATATATATATATATTATTCTCAACCATAGTGATCAAGACAATGGTCATTCCCGAATTCCGTAATTTTCAAATCGCCTTGAAACCAGTTCAATGGAGCCATAGCTCCATGGTTGTTCGCTAGGCATCTTAAAGCTTCAATATTATTGGCTCAATGGGATTTAAAGGTCACAGTAAAGCTATAAGGAGTTACTCTTAATGCCATGGTAATTCCAAGCACCGGTCCCTTGTGTAATTAATGACTTAATATCCGTCAACAGAATTGGGTGTTGTAATAAAACCCGTTGATTTGTGATTTTACCTTACATCATGGAGGTAGAATTTCTACCTCCAATACATTGAAAAATTGTTGTACATCTTAGGGGAGCTGTGCAAAAAACAACAAAAATAAAATAAAAAACCTACAGAATAAATATGCCCGAATAATTTTGAATAAGGATTATAATTACTCCCCAACATGAATTGTTTTCTGCACTCAAATGGCAAACAATGGAGGAACGTATTAATATCAGTTTCGTGTTCTTGCTTTCAAAATACAAAACGATTTAGCCCCAGCCTATCTGGGACCACTTATCTGCAAACGTAATGTCACTTATAAAACACGATATTCTGAACTATGTCCCCTTCAAATAATAATAATAATAATAATAATAGCGGCATATTTACCCAGTGTAGCCACTTCAGTTCCGAAAACTGTTCTCCCTGCCCTAGGAGAGATTATAAAAGAAAATCTTTTGAAAATGTTGCTGCCGTCGTATTTAATAATAATTATTCTCTCCCTTGTGATATCCCAAAATGCACGTCCCTCCCTGCATAAGTTAAAAAACACTGTATAAAATTCGAACTGTCATACATGTTATTCCACTAAATAACCTTTGGAAAGCAGTTTACATTACATTGATGATTCAAGAATCACATGTGAAAAGGCCCATGGTCTTTCTTAGACAGGACCTAGATTTGTACAAATTCCATTTGACCATGTGGCTGCCCTCAACTCTTGACCCGGGACTCTTGAGTAAGCATATCAAAAAGTTTAAATCAAGTTAAATCCATAATAATAATAATAATAATAATAAATTGGTTCTTATATAGCGCATAATCAATTTCAATTGCTCTATGCGCTTTGTACAAATTGCTCTCCAATATTACAGTTACAACAAAAATAGGTATGTTTTCAATTTTTTTTTAAAAAATTCAACAGAAGTACATGATCGGAGGTGAATTGGTAAACTATTCCATAATTTGGGACCGCAAAAATCAAAACTAGCAATCCATGCAACTCTAAATCCAGGCATGATTAAAAAAAAAATTAGTAGAACTTGAATTCGTGATTGTGATCACCGTTCGTGATTCTAGTTTGGTTTCGCATGTGCTGAAAAGTCATTTGCAGATTTTTCACTAGAACCATCATTTAATTTACGATTTTTTTTTACCGTTTGAAAGGGCAGTTAGACTTCTCCAATGTTTCTTTTTGAAAGGGTTTATTCATACGTTGTTTGAAGCAAATCTGAATTAACACAGACTGTTTGAAATGATGAAAACTATTTTAATCACAATCTGTCTTCATCGTTATTCCTTTATTCCAGAACATAGGCCCTTGAACCGCCCCTGTTAATTAAGCCATTCCTTACAAATTCTAGTCTACCCATCACCGTTTGCGTTAAACATTGATTTTTTGGTCTAATGGCTGTTAGATTACTGGCCGGGGGGGGGGGGCACTTCCATTGACGAGTGGATACCATGCGCGACCATGGGGTCTCGAAAAGCACACTAAACACGTATTTTCCATATTCTGAAAATGCACCCCTTAACAAGTATTGGAAACAAAACGATACTCTTGGCAAGTATTCCCTGAATTGACCCCCTAAACAAGTACAGCGATATTTTTATTGTTATATGCACGGACGCCGTTGGTTTTAACTTTACCTACAATTGGTTTATAGTTATAGTTCGGCCCCACATCCTCACACCACGCGAAAATCGTACTCTAAACACCTAGTGTTGACTCTTTTGGCAAAACGTATATCCTTTAAAAGGCTTTACAAAACATTTTATTAATTGTTTACACCCTCGCAAATTTAACTCTTAACACGTAGCTTTCCTAGCAAAAATAGATACCCTTTTTTCATTATTCCATTGTTTTTAGTCGCGCATGGTATCCACTCGTCAATGTAAGTGCCCCCCCCCCCCGGATTACTGGGTAAGTACAAAAGTCTCTCTGTGTGAAAAGGGCAAACAAAAGGGTAATGGAATTTGAACATAGAGTGCAATGCAATTCATCTGTCAGCCTTGCATCAAATCTTCCCCTAGTAACAAGCAATCCATTTGTTCGACATCTAAATTTACTTAAAGGGGAATCCAGCCTTGGCCATACAATGTTGTGTTGGGAAGGAGAAAAATAAATTAAAGAGAATAGTGAAAGTTTGAAAGAAATCGGACAAGCAATAAGAAAGTTGTAGCTGCTTTAAAATTGAGATCACTAATACTATGTAGATTTCAAATTGGCAATTGGGTAAGTAAATTATATCAAGGGGCAAGGACAACTTTCCCATAGGCCATGTACTTTATTATCAGGGATTTGTGGTTTTCTCCTAAGTACCCATTCCCCTGGGGCAGTAATCTAAATATAACCCAGGTAGTATATTGTTTTATGTCCTCATGAAAGAAAAATATAATTTGAAATAAGACTTCTTGGAAAAATGACATTTTAGCAATAATATGTATTGGAGTACATGGAAGAGTAGTCCTTGCCTTACATCACTATGACATCCCATATGCGGCCAATTTGAAGTCTCCATGGGTATAGTGATTACCAATATTTACAAATTTTAAAAATTCATAACTTTATTGTTGTTTGTCCAATTTTGTTCAAACTTTCACCTATCAACTTGTTTGATTTTTCTTTTCCTTATAAATACAAGATTTTATTTGGGTTGGATTCCCCTTTAAGGGACAAGTCCACCCCAACAAAAAGTTGTTTGAATAAAAAGAGAAAAATCCCGCAAGCATAACACTGAAAATTTCATCAAAATCGGATGTAAAATAAGATAGTTATGACAGTTATATGCACATCCTGTTGGGTGTGCAAATGAGGAGACTGATGACGTCATCCACTCACTATTTCTTTTGTATTTTGTTATATGAAATAGGGAATATCCTATTTTTCTCCTCACTGTCAAGTGAAACAACGATTAATTCCTCACTGAACATGTGGAATGAGCATTGTTTAATACTATATGATTCAGTCAAGTTGGTCCGTATTGTCAAATCTATAAAAAATGAAATATTGTATAATTCAAACAATAAAAAACAAAATAAATAGTGAGTGAGGGACATCATCGACTGTCTCATTTGAGTTGTGCATATCAGTTTTGTGAAAAATAAGCAAAATTAAAAAATTTCATAACTTTCTTATTTTACATCCGATTTTGATGAAATTTTCAGCATTTTGCTGGTTCGATTTTTCTCTATTTATTCAAATCATAATTTTTGTGGGGTGGGCTTGACCTTTAAAGTAAACTAACCGCCCTTTCACACGGGAAAAACATGCTAATTTGAATGATGATTCTAGTAAAAAATTAAGGATGACTACTATCTATTTAAATCTAAATCTATCTAAATAGTGTCTACAACACTGATAATGTTAATAGTTCGTACAACATATTTTTAGATATTCTGAATAAAGAACTAGATGCGTGTATTCCCCTTCAAAAATGTCAAACAAATTATAAAATTACTCCTATAGACTTCCCTTGATATCGAAATCTCTTTTAATGTGTATAAATAAAAAGAATAAATTGTACTACAAATACAAATCCGAATTTACAGATAGAACAAAACAAAAATATACTTCATATAAGAATGCTTTAACCAGAATTTTGCGTTTTGAAAAGAAGAAATATTTTACAAGTCGCTTAGAGTTGTATAAACGCGACATGCAGAATACCTGGAAAGTTCTCAAACAAGCTATGAATTTAACCAAAAACAAAAATGAAATTACTAAGATAAAAAGAGATAATGATGTAATCGATAATCCCAACCTAATTGCTAACCTGTTTAATACACATTTTTCCTTAATTGGTGAGAAGTAAGCACAAAAAATACCTACATCAAATAAATCTTTTAGAGATTTTTTAAATCCTCCAAATTCAAGCTCTATTTTCTTTGTTCCAACTCACAGGAATGAGGTAATGGATATTGTTTCTCATTTAAATAACAAAAAGAGTTCTGGTTTTGATAGTATCAACAATGTTATATTAAAGGGGATAATACCTTTTATTGTTGATCCACTCGTACATATATTTAATTTGTCTTTTTTAGATGGGATAGTGCCAAATACGATGAAGATAGCAAAGGTCATTCCATTGTTTAAAAAGGCGACAATCAAGATGTGAACAATTATCGCCCTATATCTTTATTGTCATCCCTCTCAAAAGTTTTAGAAAAATTGATATATAAAAGAACAATTGCTTTTTTAAAAGATCATGATATTTTTTGTGATAATCAATATGGGTTTAGAGCAAACATAGTACAAATCATGCGTTATTATCACTTGTTGAAAAGGTAGCCCATGCTCTCGATTCATCTTCTCATATGGTTGGAATACTCCTGGACTTCTCCAAGGCCTTCGACACTATCAACCACAATATTTTACTTCATAAACTTTCACATTATGGTATACGTGGGAAGGCTTTGGAGTGGTTCAGGAGTTATCTTTCCAATAGAAAACAATATATTTTTCTGAATGGCTGTTCCTCTGAATTGCGGGATATTACTTGTGGCGTCCCTCAAGGGAGTTTGTTAGGCCCTCTATTGTTTATTATCTATATCAACGATTTTTATAGATCATCAGATATGGCATCTTTTATATTATTTGCTGACGATACAAACTTGTTTTTCTCTCATTCAAATCCAAACACCCTTGTTGAAATTGTGAATACTGAACTAAAAAACATTACTCAGTGGATTCGAGCAAATAGATTATCTCTAAATTTAGAAAAGACCAAATATATCCTTTTTAGTAATTCAATTGATGCCTTACCAGCTGATATAGTTTTTGATGACACTCCCTTAGAAAAGGTATTATATTCTAAGTTTCTTGGTGTAATAATTGACAATATAAGCTTTCATGGAAGATTCATATCGATAATATTTCTAAAAAGATTTCACGCAACATAGGTATACTAAATAGACTAAAGATCCAACTTCCACCTTCTGCCTTACTAACATTATATTTTTCTCTAACATTACCGTATTTGAATTACGGCTTACTTGCTTGGGGCAACGCTCACCAAACTATCTTAGACAAACTTTTATTGTTGCAAAAAAGAGCGGTTTGAATTATTAATCAAGTAGATTTTCGTGCTCATACTGATCCATTTTTCTATGATAGTAGTATTCTGAAAGTAAAATATTTATATCTGCTTCAATTAGGTCAATTTATATTTAAGTATACTAACGATTTGTTGCCAAATTCTTTCGATAATATGTTTTTAAGAAATCGCGCAATTCATTATTACCCAACGAGACGATCAGAAGAGTTTCATTTGCCTTTGCTTAGAACTCTCTTCGCTAAAAATACGTTTATATATGAAGATCCAAACCTCTGGAATTCTTTTTCTGATTACTTAAAAAATTCTCCTTCTTTATATGTATTTAAAAAAAGATTGAAATTATCGTTACTCTTAAAATACAAAGATTAAGTTATTGTTCCTGCTACGCGCGCACCCATACATTATCTGTCCTGATCATCTGAATGATTTTGCATTATCACTCTTGCTTTCTTTTATTATTTATTCCATACACGCAGTGTTACCTTATTTAAATATTTAAATTTTAAAATGTTTTATCTGATGCTATGACAATTTTGTTTCGACAGTAATTCTTCAGGGTATGAAATATTTAATTTTCGTTTAAGTTTTGTGCTATAATTTTTTAATAATATGTTTGTGTTTTGTAATTTTGTCTGTCCCATATTCTATTTTACATGTCCGTCTTCGCAGGATTATAGTTACTATAGCATAATAATTGCTATTATAAATATTGTCACCGTTATCATTATTTTTTTTTCTTTTCTTACAAAATCAAGTATTTTCCAACCAACAAATTTGTTTTTATTTTTTTTTGTTAATGTTGTATAAATAAAAAATGTTATTTCACTGGGTCCTAAGCAATACAAGCTTTGCTTTTAATATAGGTTCCCCCACTTTTGTTATCTTTTTTGACAAATTCGATTTTGTGTAACTATTTCTTGATTGATATGTATTATTGTCATATATGATTTGTTATTGTAAACGAAAGTGGAAAAATAAATTCAAATCAAATCAAATCAAATCAAATCTAGCACGTGTTACCAAACTAGAACATTATTGCAATCCAGGCGCGTAGCCAGGGGGGGGCGGTGGGGGCGGTCGCCCCCCCCCCCCAAAACGTCCCCAAAAAGAAAAAAAAAAGAAGAGAAAAAGAGAGGAGAAAAGGAAAAGCGAAGGGAAGAAAGGGAAAAGGGTAGCTTTGTGGGTTTTTTCTTTTTATTTTATTTTTTTCTCAAAAGAGAAACTCCTTCACTCTTGCTCTAAATTTATATTTTTGCTTCCGCACTGCGCGCGGTTAAATGACAATATTGCAGTTCTCCATTGTTTCCCCCACCCTTTCTCTAACCTTGTTTTTCCACCTCAGCTATATGTGTTTCTTGCCAGTTAAAGTTCAAATGTATACATTAGGGCATGGAATTAGAGTAAGGTTAGGCCGAAATATGAAGTTGTCTTTTTTTTAATTTATCGCGCAACTTCTGGTCGGGTCGGCTCCGGGCGGGTAAAATCTTTATATCAATTTCTGCCGTCACCTCCATATAGGCAAATTCTCCCGCTTTTCATCTCATTACTAAACAACCATAATTTGGGGGCAAACAGGTTCCTAATTTAAAAAGAGGAAGGTATAAATTTCGTGTCGTATTAAATAAAAAAGTACAATATTTTTCCATCAAATTCTATTAAACTTCATGTCATTTCTCTGCACATTCATCTCCTGTTTTGCGCCCTCAGATTGAAATTTTGAATGACAATTAAGTTTCTTTATCATTCAAAATGAAGCGCTTCAGGATAAGTCAAAGAAATTAGGCATCCTTTTTTATATAATTTCAATAAATCACAGAAGTTTCAACTTTTTGCTTACTATTTTCCTTGTAATGAAGTTCAATAATCTTAAATAATCAATTGAATTAGAGCCGATATGGTATTAGAGATATCTGCATTTGATGAAACGTCCGCCCTTTAAAATTTCAGAGTTTCATTGCTCTGCGCGGGGAGGAATATCTTCCTCCGGCATATACACTTCTCCTCTGTTTTGCGAATTAAAGATATGCACTGTCGCTAATTGTTTGTAATCAAATCTGATCTTTCCAAGGGAAGTATTCAATATATCTTAGAGAATACCCTTTTCTCGGAACCCTTTTCTTTGAAAAAAATGATAAAACGCTCTAGCTTCCGCACTTCGCGCGGGGTTATTATCACTTTAATTTCCTCCATTGTATTCCTTTTTTGTGCGTTCACAATCACTTTCGAAAACAAGGTTCAAAATCACAATATAGTCGACTGAATTGGAGCTGATATAGGTACTAGAGACAAGAGAGACGGCTCCTATTTTCATTTTAATTTATGAAACACCAAAAGCTTCGCGCGGGAGGGGGAAACTCCCCCTCCCTGCACCCACCCCCTAGGGAGCGCGCTTCGCGCGCTCTGTAAGTGTTGGCACGCTTCGCGTGCATTTACCGCCCCCTCCAAAATGAAGTCCTGGCTACGCGGTTGTTGCAATCATCATTACATTGATGATTCAAGAATCACCTGTGAAAAGGCCCATGGTCTTTCTTAGACAGGACCTAGATTTGTACAAATTCCATTTGAACATGTGGCTGCTCTCAACTCTTGACCCGGGACTCTTGAGTAAGCATATCAAAAAGTTTAAATCAAGTTAAATCCATGCAACACTAAATCCAGGCATGATTTAAAAAAAAATTGGGGTTAAAAGATGACCATTCTGATTTTGATGGAGAGTGTGTGTCTCCTTGTAAATGCAAAATAAATTGCAAAATTGCAAATGAGTGCTTGGATTCTTTTCCTTAATCAATCTCAACCAAAAATCCAATAATACGACACTTAAAGGGATTTTCGAGGCTGGAAATATTTATATCTCAATGAATATAGAGTAAAATTCACATAGCAAAATACTGAAAATTTGATCAAAATCGGATTACAAATAACAAAGTTATTGATTTTTAAAGATTTGCATTATTCCAGTGAAACAGTTCTAGGCATGTCTTTATGAATATTCATTAGGTTGGCTGATGATGTCATATCCCCACTTGTTCTTCTGTTCTTTTGTATTTTATTATATGAAATTAGGTTTATTCAACATTTTTCTACCAAAAACTAAAACAATTTGATTGACAATTGATTGAGTGCATTAGTTCTTTATTGCCGCAACTTATTTCGTCATAATGGAGACACATCATTTACACATGTATGAAAAAATGAAACATTCATGATTTCATGTAATAACATAACAAAAAGGAAAGCGGGGATGTGACATCATCAGCCAACCTAGTGAATATTCATCATGATGTGCATATCGCTTCAATTGCTTACCTTTTAGTGACCATTGTTAAATGTCTTGTATTGTATAATGGGTTTTTATTTTTAAGGTTGATCTTTTTCTCTTTCCAGTTTCCACCTCTTGCTTTCCCGTTTCTTTTGACTTATCCCTATTTCTTTCCCTTTTCTCATCCTTTTCCTCTCCTCTCTCCTCTTTCTTCCTAATCTTTCACTCCCCCTATTTTTCATTGGTAGTAATAATGTTATGGCTTTTGGCATTTACTTATGATACATTTCTTTTTCATCTGTATGAATCTGTATTGTATTTAAATATTTATTTATAACTTTTACTATAAATTTTGTTATGTTTCTATTTGTACATGTAAACCGCATACACCGTAATTCCGAAGCTTCGTTATTCCGAAGGTTCGGTTATTCCGAAGGTTCGTATTTCCGAAGGTTCGTATTTCCGAAGGTTCGTTAATCCGAAAACGAAACAAGGTTCGTTAGTCCGAAAACGAAATAAGGTTCGTAATTCCGAAGGTTCGCTAGTCTGAAAACGAAATGAGGTTCGTAATTCCGAAGGTTCGTTAATCCGAAAACGAAATGAGGTTCGTAATTCCGAAGGTTCGTTAGTCCGTAAACGAAATGAGGTTCGTAATTCCGAAGGTTCGTTAGTCCGTAAACGAAATAAGGTTCGTTAATCCGAAAATTAAATAAGGTTCGTATTTCCGAAAATGAAATTAATTCATTTTGGTAACAAGAACGATGTTGTCTTTACAAGATAACAGGATATTACGCAATAATTATGCAATAATAGTAATAACGAACGATGATACATGTGTGTGCTGTGGGCAAAGCATGTATTGCATTAAGAATAGGCGACCGGATCAAGCATAGATTTAATTTCGATTTTATCTGAGCAATTGCTGCCTAAGCAAATGGTTTAAGGATGCAGGGGATGAAGTGTCTTGGTCGCGTGCGAGTAACCTCCAGATAATAGGATTTGTATAGGAGGGGATGTCATTTTTAATAAGAGCTTCTGCTGGTAATAAAAATAATACTAATGATGATCATAATAATCTAAACGATGATCATAATAAAAATGGTAATAAAGAATATAAATGTTAATACAATTGTATTGATCGTTACGCCTAGTGTTAACAATGTTAATCCTTTTTTCATGATTACAAAAAATGCTCGGAATGTTTACTTTGTATGTGGGGCGTTGTGGCCCAGTGGATTAGTCTTCTGACTATGAAACATAGGGTCGTAGGTTCGAATCCCAGACATGGCGTAATTTCTTTCAGCAATAAATTTATCCACACTGTGCTGCACCCAACCCAGGTGAACACACAACTTCTTTACACAGAATTGATAATCTCATGGTGGAAATATCCATTTGCACCAAAATGCCCGTTTTGAATATAAGTGCACCCAAAAAAAGGAAAATTCGTTCCGCCGCCCCTGGTTGAAACATGTTTCGTCTTCATGGCTTACTGCAAAAAATCCTTAACATGTCCCTTTTAGATCAGGTCAGAGCTTATATTTAAAATTTCTGCTCGCGCTTCTTGCTCGCAGTTGTTATTTAGATACATATAGGCATCTTGTTTTGAAGATCACAAACATATTTCCCATCATATTAACAAAAATATATAGCTCGCGCTCGCATTATTTAAAAAGGGCTTATGATATAATTACATATTTACTTTATTTTATAAGAATAAAGCTTATTATTTCAAAGAAACCAACAAACATTGAGCTGCCGATCGGGGAAATTATGGGTGAGAAAAAATTCGCCCCCCCCCCTATTGGCGAAAGTTGGATCCGCCGGGGGAGGGGGGCAGGGGGCACTTCACCCCCAAAAGAAATAACAGGGAAATGCCATTTTTTCAAAATAAATACTCTTTTAAAGTATACATTTTAGATTAATTTTCAGGCTGGAATATTACAATTTTTCAGCTCGCGCTTCGCACTCGCATTATTCGATTGGTGAAATATGTATCCTAAAGAGGTCCTTTCTGGTCAGTATATTTAAAATCTTGCTTTGCGCTTGTGTTAATTCTTTAGTTAGCTCATGGACCCTAGGGTCCATGGTTAGATGCACATCTTTTTAATAATAGCAGAAACCTGCTCGGAATTTTTATTTTCATTTCTTATTGAAATGCCCTAAAGTTTGAGATTGTGATGCACGCTCGCAACATCTCGCAATAATGCCATTTTAACAGTAATTGACCCCAAAAATGAGTTTTATAACTTCAGCTTTGATTTTTTTTTCCAAATCTCTCGCTCCTTATGTTCTCTCGCGAAAAATAAAGCCCAAATATAATCTTTCCATAATCAGAAGTCACTTCAAAAAGGCTTTTCTCTACTCAAATACTAAAAAAAAACACAATGACCTCACGCAGATGATAATCTCATGGTGAAAATATCACCAAAGTGCCCATTTTGACGCACGAGTGTCATTTTTGGCTTTTTCCCCCAAACGAAAATTCGTTCGGCAGCCCTTGCCTTCCCATCCTCATAACAATTGAAAATCAACGGTGTTTCACCCCCCCCCCCCCCCATCACCACACTTGCCCTTCCTCTGCTTTCCCGGTTTTAATTTTTCGGATTAACGAACCTTCGGAATAACGAATCTTATTTCGTTTTCGGATTAACAAACCTTCGGAACAACGAACCTTATTTCGTTTCCGGATTAACGAACCTTCGGAACAAGGAACCTTATTTCGTTTTCGGATTAACGAACCTTCGGAACAACGAACCTTATTTCGTTTTCGGATTATCGAACCTTCGGAAAAACGAACCTTATTTCGTTTTCGGGTTATCGAACCTTCGGAATAACGCCACAAATGTTCGGATAAACGAACCTTATTTCGTTTTGGGAGTAACGAACATCGAGGTATATGCAATTTACGTGTTTCGGAATTACGAACCTTCGGAATAAAGAACCTTCTGAATTACGAAGTGTAACCCATAACCACAGTCGCATACATTCGTAATTCCGAAGGTTCGGATATTCCGAAGGTTCGATATTCCGAAGGTTCGTATTTCCGAAGGTTCGTTAGTCCGAAAACGAAATGAGGTTCGTAATTCCGAAGGTTCGTTAGTCCGAAAACTAAATGATTAACGAACCTTATTTCGTTTTCGGACTAACGAACCTTCGGAACAACGAACCTTATTTCGTTTTCGGATTAACGAACCTTCGGAACATCGAACCTTATTTTGTTTTCGGAATATGGAACCTTCGGAATAACGAACCTTCGGAATAACGCCACAAATGTTCGGATTAACGAACCCTTTTACGTTTTCGGATTAACGAACATCGAGGTATAGGCAATTTACGTGTTTCGGAATTACGAACCTTCGGAATAAAGAACCTTCGGAATCACGAACCTTCGGAATTACGAAGTGTAACCGTAAACAGTCACACATTTCAGTCTTTGACTGCTTGTGATTGTATTTTGATCGTTTTTACTGCAATAAAATCCAATATACAGTGCGTCCCAGAAAAAACGAAACCGAGATTAAGCGATGATTTATCATAAGTTAATCACAAATGCAATAGACAAATGACCTACCATTGTAAAGCTTAGAACCTCCTCTTTCATCTGATATCACTTAGATTATTCCTCATTCACGCATGAGTGAGCAAAAACAATTTGAAGAAAGGATACCAAAAACTAATTTGGCGAGGGGTATCTGAATTTCAAAAAGAAAATCACATGCCTAAAAGTTCAATATCTGCTCTTTTATTTGATACCTTAATCACAAAAATTGGTCAAGAAGTAAAAAAGTTATGTTCCCTCGAAACAACGCTTGTATTTCCATAATTTCATTAAATAAACGTGTTTTCACCGGGTTCCCACAGAAGCTATCGCATGGTTAACAAAAGACTTAATGCATGGCTGATCGTCAACAAAACGGAGTGTCGGGTGAGTTTGAACGCTAGCCTGGAGAACCTCTCCATTTTATGAAATTATTGAAATTCAAGCCCTATTGAAAATAACCAGAACTTTGTTATTTCTTGACCATTTTCGGTAATTGAGGTATGAAATTAAAGACCAGATATTGAATTTTTTTAAAATGTGGTTTTCTTTTTTAAACCTAGATACAGCCCGCCAAATTACTTTTTGGCATCCCCTTTTTAAATTGTTTTTGCTCACTCATGCGGGAATGAGAAATAATCTAAGTTATTTTAGATGAAAGAGGAGATTCTAAGCTTTACAATGGTAGGTCATTTGTCTATTGTATTTATGATTAAGTTATGATAAATCATCGATAAATCTCGGTTTCGTTTTTTCTGGGACGCACTGTATAACATAACTGTTTTCACAAAATATTGATAAACTTTAAAATTCAATGACTTCGTTATTTGTTATCCGATTTTGATAAAAATTTCAGCATTTTGCTTTGTAAATTTTACTCTATTTATTTAGCCTGGACCATCCCTTTAATATGGTTTATTATTACCTCTCGTCCAGTTTCACCTTATACCATACAATCTGGAGAAAATCTATTCACAAGAACATTTTTTTCTGTGTATAATTTTATAATAAAAAAATGATGGTCTATGCACTCATTACCCAAAACTTCACAACCATACAGTTAAACAGATAAAATCAGATGATCAAATAAAAACACTCGAGTGTCCACAGAGAGCTGAAATTATTGTAGTCATGAAAGGATCCATGATTTCGTAGGGAGGGGGGGGGGGCAAGTTTGACCTGATTTTGGCGCCCCTGTGTACTTTTCGAAAAACGGCACCACTCCCTCCCTGCCAGGCAAACATAAGTGCCTTCAAATGCATGTTGAATTATCTTATTTCATAATCACATGAAAAAGGGCAATTGATGTCCATTTTTCTTTTAATGTGCTCATGGAGAAAAGAAATCCATTAATATTTATAATGTTGTATCACTTTATAAAACAAAATAAATGCGAACGCGGAGCGCGAGTGATTTTCGCCTTTGGGGGGTTTCACTTTCACCAGAGTAGGCCCTACTGGAATTGTGTGAGCTTGATCTGTAACATGTTTACTAGCAGTTTTAGAATAGCCTTCAATAATATTATCGATAGCCTCTTTGAAATAATGCAATCTCGAAGGCAATCGGTTAATTGACAGGCGTCCATTAAAGACCCATACTAATTACGACACACGAGTCATAATCAGGCCAAACAAAATGGGCGTTTTATGCTATTTTCAAAGTGCCCCCAATAAGTTCAGTCAACTTTAAAGAAGCTGAAACTCGAATAAATACTAAGCGATACTGGGGAGACAAAAATTTCTTTTGAAAGGGTTAATTGACAGGCGTCCATTAAAGACCCATACTAATTACGACACACGAGTCATAATCAGGCCAAACAAAATGGGCGTTTTATGCTATTTTCAAAGTGCCCCCAATAAGTTCAGTCAACTTTAAAGAGGCTGAAACTCAAGGGATCCCTTTTTCGAATAAATACTAAGCGATACTGGGGAGACAAAAATTTCTAATGAAAGGGTTAATTGACAGGCGTCCATTAAAGACCCATGCTAATTACGGCACACGAGTCATAATCAGGCCAAACAAAATGGGCGTTTTATGCTATTTTCAAAGTGCCCCCAATAAGTTCAGTCAACTTTAAAGAGGCTGAAACTCAAGGGGTCCCTTTTTCGAATAAATACTAAGCGATACTGGGGAGACAAAAATTTCTAATGAAAGGGTTAATTGACAGGCGTCCATTAAAGACCCATGCTAATTACGGCACACGAGTCATAATCAGGCCAAACAAAATGGGCGTTTTATGCTATTTTCAAAGTGCCCCCAATAAGTTCAGTCAACTTTAAAGAGGCTGAAAATCAAGGGATCCCTTTTTCGAATAAATACTAAGCGATACTGGGGAGACAAAAATTTCTAATGAAAGGGTTAATTGACAGGCGTCCATTAAAGACCCATGCTAATTACGGCACACGAGTCATAATCAGGCCAAACAAAATGGGCGTTTTATGCTATTTTCAAAGTGCCCCCAATAAGTTCAGTCAACTTTAAAGAGGCTGAAACTCAAGGGATCCCTTTTTCGAATAAATACTAAGCGATACTGGGGAGACAAAAATTTCTAATGAAAGGGTTAATTGACAGGCGTCCATTAAAGACCCATGCTAATTACGGCACACGAGTCATAATCAGGCCAAACAAAATGGGCGTTTTATGCTATTTTCAAAGTGCCCCCAATAAGTTCAGTCAACTTTAAAGAGGCTGAAACTCAAGGGATCCCTTTTTCGAATAAATACTAAGCGATACTGGGGAGACAAAAATTTCTAATGAAAGGGTTAATTGACAGGCGTCCATTAAAGACCCATGCTAATTACGGCACACGAGTCATAATCAGGCCAAACAAAATGGGCGTTTTATGCTATTTTCAAAGTGCCCCCAATAAGTTCAGTCAACTTTAAAGAGGCTGAAACTCAAGGGGTCCCTTTTTCGAAAAAATACTAAGCGATACTGGGGAGACGAAAATTTCTAATGAAAGGGTAAATTGACAGGCGTCCATTAAAGACCCATGCTAATTACGGCACACGAGTCATAATCAGGCCAAACAAAATGGGCGTTTTATGCTATTTTCAAAGTGCCCCCAATAAGTTCAGTCAACTTTAAAGAGGCTGAAACTCAAGGGATCTCTTTTTCGAATAAATACTAAACGATACTGGGGAGACAAAAATTTCTAATGAAAGGGTTAATTGACAGGCGTCCATTAAAGACCCATGCTAATTACGGCACACGAGTCATAATCAGGCCAAACAAAATGGGCGTTTTATGCTATTTTCAAAGTGCCCCCAATAAGTTCAGTCAACTTTAAAGAGGCTGAAACTCAAGGGATCCCTTTTTCGAATAAATACTAAGCGATACTGGGGAGACAAAAATTTCTAATGAAAGGGTTAATTGACAGGCGTCCATTAAAGACCCATGCTAATTACGGCACACGAGTCATAATCAGGCCAAACAAAATGGGCGTTTTATGCTATTTTCAAAGTGCCCCCAATAAGTTCAGTCAACTTTAAAGAGGCTGAAACTCAAGGGATCCCTTTTTCGAATAAATACTAAGCGATACTGGGGAGACAAAAATTTCTAATGAAAGGGTTAATTGACAGGCGTCCATTAAAGACCCATGCTAATTACGGCACACGAGTCATAATCAGGCCAAACAAAATGGGCGTTTTATGCTATTTTCAAAGTGCCCCCAATAAGTTCAGTCAACTTTAAAGAGGCTGAAACTCAAGGGGTCCCTTTTTCGAATAAATACTAAGCGATACTGGGGAGACAAAAATTTCTAATGAAAGGGTTAATTGACAGGCGTCCATTAAAGACCCATGCTAATTACGGCACACGAGTCATAATCAGGCCAAACAAAATGGGCGTTTTATGCTATTTTCAAAGTGCCCCCAATAAGTTCAGTCAACTTTAAAGAGGCTGAAAATCAAGGGATCCCTTTTTCAAATAAATACTAAGCGATACTGGGGAGACAAAAATTTCTAATGAAAGGGTTAATTGACAGGCGTCCATTAAAGACCCATGCTAATTACGGCACACGAGTCATAATCAGGCCAAACAAAATGGGCGTTTTATGCTATTTTCAAAGTGCCCCCAATAAGTTCAGTCAACTTTAAAGAGGCTGAAACTCAAGGGATCCCTTTTTCGAATAAATACTAAGCGATACTGGGGAGACAGAAATTTCTAATGAAAGGGTTAATTGACAGGCGTCCATTAAAGACCCATGCTAATTACGGCACACGAGTCATAATCAGGCCAAACAAAATGGGCGTTTTATGCTATTTTCAAAGTGCCCCCAATAAGTTCAGTCAACTTTAAAGAGGCTGAAACTCAAGGGATCCCTTTTTCGAATAAATACTAAGCGATACTGGGGAGACAAAAATTTCTAATGAAAGGGTTAATTGACAGGCGTCCATTAAAGACCCATGCTAATTACGGCACACGAGTCATAATCAGGCCAAACAAAATGGGCGTTTTATGCTATTTTCAAAGTGCCCCCAATAAGTTCAGTCAACTTTAAAGAGGCTGAAACTCAAGGGATCCCTTTTTCGAATAAATACTAAGCGATACTGGGGAGACAAAAATTTCTAATGAAAGGGTTAATTGACAGGCGTCCATTAAAGACCCATGCTAATTACGGCACACGAGTCATAATCAGGCCAAACAAAATGGGCGTTTTATGCTATTTTCAAAGTGCCCCCAATAAGTTCAGTCAACTTTAAAGAGGCTGAAACTCAAGGGATCTCTTTTTCGAATAAATACTAAGCGATACTGGGGAGACAAAAATTTCTAATGAAAGGGTTAATTGACAGGCGTCCATTAAAGACCCATGCTAATTACGGCACACGAGTCATAATCAGGCCAAACAAAATGGGCGTTTTATGCTATTTTCAAAGTGCCCCCAATAAGTTCAGTCAACTTTAAAGAGGCTGAAACTCAAGGGATCCCTTTTTCGAATAAATACTAAGCGATACTGGGGAGACAAAAATTTCTAATGAAAGGGTTAATTGACAGGCGTCCATTAAAGACCCATGCTAATTACGGCACACGAGTCATAATCAGGCCAAACAAAATGGGCGTTTTATGCTATTTTCAAAGTGCCCCCAATAAGTTCAGTCAACTTTAAAGAGGCTGAAACTCAAGGGATCTCTTTTTCGAATAAATACTAAGCGATACTGGGGAGACAAAAATTTCTAATGAAAGGGTTAATTGACAGGCGTCCATTAAAGACCCATGCTAATTACGGCACACGAGTCATAATCAGGCCAAACAAAATGGGCGTTTTATGCTATTTTCAAAGTGCCCCCAATAAGTTCAGTCAACTTTAAAGAGGCTGAAACTCAAGGGATCCCTTTTTCGAATAAATACTAAGCGATACTGGGGAGACAAAAATTTCTAATGAAAGGGTTAATTGACAGGCGTCCATTAAAGACCCATGCTAATTACGGCACACGAGTCATAATCAGGCCAAACAAAATGGGCGTTTTATGCTATTTTCAAAGTGCCCCCAATAAGTTCAGTCAACTTTAAAGAGGCTGAAACTCAAGGGATCCCTTTTTCGAATAAATACTAAGCGATACTGGGGAGACAAAAATTTCTAATGAAAGGGTTAATTGACAGGCGTCCATTAAAGACCCATGCTAATTACGGCACACGAGTCATAATCAGGCCAAACAAAATGGGCGTTTTATGCTATTTTCAAAGTGCCCCCAATAAGTTCAGTCAACTTTAAAGAGGCTGAAACTCAAGGGATCCCTTTTTCGAATAAATACTAAGCGATACTGGGGAGACAAAAATTTCTAATGAAAGGGTTAATTGACAGGCGTCCATTAAAGACCCATGCTAATTACGGCACACGAGTCATAATCAGGCCAAACAAAATGGGCGTTTTATGCTATTTTCAAAGTGCCCCCAATAAGTTCAGTCAACTTTAAAGAGGCTGAAACTCAAGGGATCTCTTTTTCGAATAAATACTAAGCGATACTGGGGAGACAAAAATTTCTAATGAAAGGGTTAATTGACAGGCGTCCATTAAAGACCCATGCTAATTACGGCACACGAGTCATAATCAGGCCAAACAAAATGGGCGTTTTATGCTATTTTCAAAGTGCCCCCAATAAGTTCAGTCAACTTTAAAGAGGCTGAAACTCAAGGGATCCCTTTTTCGAATAAATACTAAGCGATACTGGGGAGACAAAAATTTCTAATGAAAGGGTTAATTGACAGGCGTCCATTAAAGACCCATGCTAATTACGGCACACGAGTCATAATCAGGCCAAACAAAATGGGCGTTTTATGCTATTTTCAAAGTGCCCCCAATAAGTTCAGTCAACTTTAAAGAGGCTGAAACTCAAGGGATCCCTTTTTCGAATAAATACTAAGCGATACTGGGGAGACAAAAATTTATAATGAAAGGGTTAATTGACAGGCGTCCATTAAAGACCCATGCTAATTACGGCACACGAGTCATAATCAGGCCAAACAAAATGGGCGTTTTATGCTATTTTCAAAGTGCCCCCAATAAGTTCAGTCAACTTTAAAGAGGCTGAAACTCAAGGGATCCCTTTTTCGAATAAATACTAAGCGATACTGGGGAGACAAAAATTTCTAATGAAAGGGTTAATTGACAGGCGTCCATTAAAGACCCATGCTAATTACGGCACACGAGTCATAATCAGGCCAAACAAAATGGGCGTTTTATGCTATTTTCAAAGTGCCCCCAATAAGTTCAGTCAACTTTAAAGAGGCTGAAACTCAAGGGATCTCTTTTTCGAATAAATACTAAGCGATACTGGGGAGACAAAAATTTCTAATGAAAGGGTTAATTGACAGGCGTCCATTAAAGACCCATGCTAATTACGGCACACGAGTCATAATCAGGCCAAACAAAATGGGCGTTTTATGCTATTTTCAAAGTGCCCCCAATAAGTTCAGTCAACTTTAAAGAGGCTGAAACTCAAGGGATCCCTTTTTCGAATAAATACTAAGCGATACTGGGGAGACAAAAATTTCTAATGAAAGGGTTAATTGACAGGCGTCCATTAAAGACCCATGCTAATTACGGCACACGAGTCATAATCAGGCCAAACAAAATGGGCGTTTTATGCTATTTTCAAAGTGCCCCCAATAAGTTCAGTCAACTTTAAAGAGGCTGAAACTCAAGGGATCCCTTTTTCGAATAAATACTAAGCGATACTGGGGAGACAAAAATTTCTAATGAAAGGGTTAATTGACAGGCGTCCATTAAAGACCCATGCTAATTGCGGCACACGAGTCATAATCAGGCCAAACAAAATGGGCGTTTTATGCTATTTTCAAAGTGCCCCCAATAAGTTCAGTCAACTTTAAAGAGGATGAAACTCAAGGGATCCCTTTTTCGAATAAATACTAAGCGATACTGGGGAGACAAAAATTTCTAATGAAAGGGTTAATTGACAGGCGTCCATTAAAGACCCATGCTAATTACGGCACACGAGTCATAATCAGGCCAAACAAAATGGGCGTTTTATGCTATTTTCAAAGTGCCCCCAATAAGTTCAGTCAACTTTAAAGAGGCTGAAACTCAAGGGATCTCTTTTTCGAATAAATACTAAGCGATACTGGGGAGACAAAAATTTCTAATGAAAGGGTTAATTGACAGGCGTCCATTAAAGACCCATGCTAATTACGGCACACGAGTCATAATCAGGCCAAACAAAATGGGCGTTTTATGCTATTTTCAAAGTGCCCCCAATAAGTTCAGTCAACTTTAAAGAGGCTGAAACTCAAGGGATCCCTTTTTCGAATAAATACTAAGCGATACTGGGGAGACAAAAATTTCTAATGAAAGGGTTAATTGACAGGCGTCCATTAAAGACCCATGCTAATTACGGCACACGAGTCATAATCAGGCCAAACAAAATGGGCGTTTTATGCTATTTTCAAAGTGCCCCCAATAAGTTCAGTCAACTTTAAAGAGGCTGAAACTCAAGGGATCCCTTTTTCGAATAAATACTAAGCGATACTGGGGAGACAAAAATTTATAATGAAAGGGTTAATTGACAGGCGTCCATTAAAGACCCATGCTAATTACGGCACACGAGTCATAATCAGGCCAAACAAAATGGGCGTTTTATGCTATTTTCAAAGTGCCCCCAATAAGTTCAGTCAACTTTAAAGAGGCTGAAACTCAAGGGATCCCTTTTTCGAATAAATACTAAGCGATACTGGGGAGACAAAAATTTCTAATGAAAGGGTTAATTGACAGGCGTCCATTAAAGACCCATGCTAATTACGGCACACGAGTCATAATCAGGCCAAACAAAATGGGCGTTTTATGCTATTTTCAAAGTGCCCCCAATAAGTTCAGTCAACTTTAAAGAGACTGAAACTCAAGGGATCTCTTTTTCGAATAAATACTAAGCGATACTGGGGAGACAAAAATTTCTAATGAAAGGGTTAATTGACAGGCGTCCATTAAAGACCCATGCTAATTACGGCACACGAGTCATAATCAGGCCAAACAAAATGGGCGTTTTATGCTATTTTCAAAGTGCCCCCAATAAGTTCAGTCAACTTTAAAGAGGCTGAAACTCAAGGGATCCCTTTTTCGAATAAATACTAAGCGATACTGGGGAGACAAAAATTTCTAATGAAAGGGTTAATTGACAGGCGTCCATTAAAGACCCATGCTAATTACGGCACACGAGTCATAATCAGGCCAAACAAAATGGGCGTTTTATGCTATTTTCAAAGTGCCCCCAATAAGTTCAGTCAACTTTAAAGAGGCTGAAACTCAAGGGATCTCTTGTTCGAATAAATACTAAGCGATACTGGGGAGACAAAAATTTCTAATGAAAGGGTTAATTGACAGGCGTCCATTAAAGACCCATGCTAATTACGGCACACGAGTCATAATCAGGCCAAACAAAATGGGCGTTTTATGCTATTTTCAAAGTGCCCCCAATAAGTTCAGTCAACTTTAAAGAGGCTGACACTCAAGGGATCCCTTTTTCGAATAAATACTAAGCGATACTGGGGAGACAAAAATTTCTAATGAAAGGGTTAATTGACAGGCGTCCATTAAAGACCCATGCTAATTACGGCACACGAGTCATAATCAGGCCAAACAAAATGGGCGTTTTATGCTATTTTCAAAGTGCCCCCAATAAGTTCAGTCAACTTTAAAGAGGCTGAAACTCAAGGG
Organism: Lytechinus pictus; assembly: GCF_037042905.1. Lineage (NCBI taxonomy): Eukaryota > Metazoa > Echinodermata > Echinoidea > Temnopleuroida > Toxopneustidae > Lytechinus > Lytechinus pictus. The sequence continues at coordinate 9,808,113 of NC_087252.1, forward strand.
ATCCCTTTTTCGAATAAATACTAAGCGATACTGGGGAGACAAAAATTTATAATGAAAGGGTTAATTGACAGGCGTCCATTAAAGACCCATGCTAATTACGGCACACGAGTCATAATCAGGCCAAACAAAATGGGCGTTTTATGCTATTTTCAAAGTGCCCCCAATAAGTTCAGTCAACTTTAAAGAGGCTGAAACTCAAGGGATCCCTTTTTCGAATAAATACTAAGCGATACTGGGGAGACAAAAATTTCTAATGAAAGGGTTAATTGACAGGCGTCCATTAAAGACCCATGCTAATTACGGCACACGAGTCATAATCAGGCCAAACAAAATGGGCGTTTTATGCTATTTTCAAAGTGCCCCCAATAAGTTCAGTCAACTTTAAAGAGACTGAAACTCAAGGGATCTCTTTTTCGAATAAATACTAAGCGATACTGGGGAGACAAAAATTTCTAATGAAAGGGTTAATTGACAGGCGTCCATTAAAGACCCATGCTAATTACGGCACACGAGTCATAATCAGGCCAAACAAAATGGGCGTTTTATGCTATTTTCAAAGTGCCCCCAATAAGTTCAGTCAACTTTAAAGAGGCTGAAACTCAAGGGATCCCTTTTTCGAATAAATACTAAGCGATACTGGGGAGACAAAAATTTCTAATGAAAGGGTTAATTGACAGGCGTCCATTAAAGACCCATGCTAATTACGGCACACGAGTCATAATCAGGCCAAACAAAATGGGCGTTTTATGCTATTTTCAAAGTGCCCCCAATAAGTTCAGTCAACTTTAAAGAGGCTGAAACTCAAGGGATCTCTTTTTCGAATAAATACTAAGCGATACTAGGGAGACAAAAATTTCTAATGAAAGGGTTAATTGACAGGCGTCCATTAAAGACCCATGCTAATTACGGCACACGAGTCATAATCAGGCCAAACAAAATGGGCGTTTTATGCTATTTTCAAAGTGCCCCCAATAAGTTCAGTCAACTTTAAAGAGGCTGAAACTCAAGGGATCCCTTTTTCGAATAAATACTAAGCGATACTGGGGAGACAAAAATTTCTAATGAAAGGGTTAATTGACAGGCGTCCATTAAAGACCCATGCTAATTACGGCACACGAGTCATAATCAGGCCAAACAAAATGGGCGTTTTATGCTATTTTCAAAGTGCCCCCAATAAGTTCAGTCAACTTTAAAGAGGCTGAAACTCAAGGGATCCCTTTTTCGAATAAATACTAAGCGATACTGGGGAGACAAAAATTTCTAATGAAAGGGTTAATTGACAGGCGTCCATTAAAGACCCATGCTAATTACGGCACACGAGTCATAATCAGGCCAAACAAAATGGGCGTTTTATGCTATTTTCAAAGTGCCCCCAATAAGTTCAGTCAACTTTAAAGAGGCTGAAACTCAAGGGATCCCTTTTTCGAATAAATACTAAGCGATACTGGGGAGACAAAAATTTCTAATGAAAGGGTTAATTGACAGGCGTCCATTAAAGACCCATGCTAATTACGGCACACGAGTCATAATCAGGCCAAACAAAATGGGCGTTTTATGCTATTTTCAAAGTGCCCCCAATAAGTTCAGTCAACTTTAAAGAGGCTGAAACTCAAGGGATCTCTTGTTCGAATAAATACTAAGCGATACTGGGGAGACAAAAATTTCTAATGAAAGGGTTAATTGACAGGCGTCCATTAAAGACCCATGCTAATTACGGCACACGAGTCATAATCAGGCCAAACAAAATGGGCGTTTTATGCTATTTTCAAAGTGCCCCCAATAAGTTCAGTCAACTTTAAAGAGGCTGAAACTCAAGGGATCCCTTTTTCGAATAAATACTAAGCGATACTGGGGAGACAAAAATTTCTAATGAAAGGGTTAATTGACAGGCGTCCATTAAAGACCCATGCTAATTACGGCACACGAGTCATAATCAGGCCAAACAAAATGGGCGTTTTATGCTATTTTCAAAGTGCCCCCAATAAGTTCAGTCAACTTTAAAGAGGCTGAAACTCAAGGGATCCCTTTTTCGAATAAATACTAAGCGATACTGGGGAGACAAAAATTTCTAATGAAAGGGTTAATTGACAGGCGTCCATTAAAGACCCATGCTAATTACGGCACACGAGTCATAATCAGGCCAAACAAAATGGGCGTTTTATGCTATTTTCAAAGTGCCCCCAATAAGTTCAGTCAACTTTAAAGAGGCTGAAACTCAAGGGATCCCTTTTTCGAATAAATACTAAGCGATACTGGGGAGACAAAAATTTCTAATGAAAGGGTTAATTGACAGGCGTCCATTAAAGACCCATGCTAATTACGGCACACGAGTCATAATCAGGCCAAACAAAATGGGCGTTTTATGCTATTTTCAAAGTGCCCCCAATAAGTTCAGTCAACTTTAAAGAGACTGAAACTCAAGGGATCTCTTTTTCGAATAAATACTAAGCGATACTGGGGAGACAAAAATTTCTAATGAAAGGGTTAATTGACAGGCGTCCATTAAAGACCCATGCTAATTACGGCACACGAGTCATAATCAGGCCAAACAAAATGGGCGTTTTATGCTATTTTCAAAGTGCCCCCAATAAGTTCAGTCAACTTTAAAGAGGCTGAAACTCAAGGGATCCCTTTTTCGAATAAATACTAAGCGATACTGGGGAGACAAAAATTTCTAATGAAAGGGTTAATTGACAGGCGTCCATTAAAGACCCATGCTAATTACGGCACACGAGTCATAATCAGGCCAAACAAAATGGGCGTTTTATGCTATTTTCAAAGTGCCCCCAATAAGTTCAGTCAACTTTAAAGAGGCTGAAACTCAAGGGATCCCTTTTTCGAATAAATACTAAGCGATACTGGGGAGACAAAAATTTCTAATGAAAGGGTTAATTGACAGGCGTCCATTAAAGACCCATGCTAATTACGGCACACGAGTCATAATCAGGCCAAACAAAATGGGCGTTTTATGCTATTTTCAAAGTGCCCCCAATAAGTTCAGTCAACTTTAAAGAGGCTGAAACTCAAGGGATCCCTTTTTCGAATAAATACTAAGCGATTCTGGGGAGACAAAAATTTCTAATGAAAGGGTTAATTGACAGGCGTCCATTAAAGACCCATGCTAATTACGGCACACGAGTCATAATCAGGCCAAACAAAATGGGCGTTTTATGCTATTTTCAAAGTGCCCCCAATAAGTTCAGTCAACTTTAAAGAGGCTGAAACTCAAGGGATCCCTTTTTCGAATAAATACTAAGCGATACTGGGGAGACAAAAATTTCTAATGAAAGGGTTAATTGACAGGCGTCCATTAAAGACCCATGCTAATTACGGCACACGAGTCATAATCAGGCCAAACAAAATGGGCGTTTTATGCTATTTTCAAAGTGCCCCCAATAAGTTCAGTCAACTTTAAAGAGGCTGAAACTCAAGGGATCCCTTTTTCGAATAAATACTAAGCGATACTGGGGAGACAAAAATTTCTAATGAAAGGGTTAATTGACAGGCGTCCATTAAAGACCCATGCTAATTACGGCACACGAGTCATAATCAGGCCAAACAAAATGGGCGTTTTATGCTATTTTCAAAGTGCCCCCAATAAGTTCAGTCAACTTTAAAGAGGCTGAAACTCAAGGGATCTCTTGTTCGAATAAATACTAAGCGATACTGGGGAGACAAAAATTTCTAATGAAAGGGTTAATTGACAGGCGTCCATTAAAGACCCATGCTAATTACGGCACACGAGTCATAATCAGGCCAAACAAAATGGGCGTTTTATGCTATTTTCAAAGTGCCCCCAATAAGTTCAGTCAACTTTAAAGAGGCTGAAACTCAAGGGATCCCTTTTTCGAATAAATACTAAGCGATACTGGGGAGACAAAAATTTCTAATGAAAGGGTTAATTGACAGGCGTCCATTAAAGACCCATGCTAATTACGGCACACGAGTCATAATCAGGCCAAACAAAATGGGCGTTTTATGCTATTTTCAAAGTGCCCCCAATAAGTTCAGTCAACTTTAAAGAGGCTGAAACTCAAGGGATCCCTTTTTCGAATAAATACTAAGCGATACTGGGGAGACAAAAATTTCTAATGAAAGGGTTAATTGACAGGCGTCCATTAAAGACCCATGCTAATTACGGCACACGAGTCATAATCAGGCCAAACAAAATGGGCGTTTTATGCTATTTTCAAAGTGCCCCCAATAAGTTCAGTCAACTTTAAAGAGGCTGAAACTCAAGGGATCCCTTTCTCGAATAAATACTAAGCGATACTGGGGAGACAAAAATTTCTAATGAAAGGGTTAATTGACAGGCGTCCATTAAAGACCCATGCTAATTACGGCACACGAGTCATAATCAGGCCAAACAAAATGGGCGTTTTATGCTATTTTCAAAGTGCCCCCAATAAGTTCAGTCAACTTTAAAGAGGCTGAAACTCAAGGGATCTCTTTTTCGAATAAATACTAAGCGATACTGGGGAGACAAAAATTTCTAATGAAAGGGTTAATTGACAGGCGTCCATTAAAGACCCATGCTAATTACGGCACACGAGTCATAATCAGGCCAAACAAAATGGGCGTTTTATGCTATTTTCAAAGTGCCCCCAATAAGTTCAGTCAACTTTAAAGAGGCTGAAACTCAAGGGATCCCTTTTTCGAATAAATACTAAGCGATACTGGGGAGACAAAAATTTCTAATGAAAGGGTTAATTGACAGGCGTCCATTAAAGACCCATGCTAATTACGGCACACGAGTCATAATCAGGCCAAACAAAATGGGCGTTTTATGCTATTTTCAAAGTGCCCCCAATAAGTTCAGTCAACTTTAAAGAGGTTGAAACTCAAGGGATCCCTTTCTCGAATAAATACTAAGCGATACTGGGGAGACAAAAATTTCTAATGAAAGGGTTAATTGACAGGCGTCCATTAAAGACCCATGCTAATTACGGCACACGAGTCATAATCAGGCCAAACAAAATGGGCGTTTTATGCTATTTTCAAAGTGCCCCCAATAAGTTCAGTCAACTTTAAAGAGGCTGAAACTCAAGGGATCTCTTTTTCGAATAAATACTAAGCGATACTGGGGAGACAAAAATTTCTAATGAAAGGGTTAATTGACAGGCGTCCATTAAAGACCCATGCTAATTACGGCACACGAGTCATAATCAGGCCAAACAAAATGGGCGTTTTATGCTATTTTCAAAGTGCCCCCAATAAGTTCAGTCAACTTTAAAGAGGCTGAAACTCAAGGGATCCCTTTTTCGAATAAATACTAAGCGATACTGGGGAGACAAAAATTTCTAATGAAAGGGTTAATTGACAGGCGTCCATTAAAGACCCATGCTAATTACGGCACACGAGTCATAATCAGGCCAAACAAAATGGGCGTTTTATGCTATTTTCAAAGTGCCCCCAATAAGTTCAGTCAACTTTAAAGAGGTTGAAACTCAAGGGATCCCTTTCTCGAATAAATACTAAGCGATACTGGGGAGACAAAAATTTCTAATGAAAGGGTTAATTGACAGGCGTCCATTAAAGACCCATGCTAATTACGGCACACGAGTCATAATCAGGCCAAACAAAATGGGCGTTTTATGCTATTTTCAAAGTGCCCCCAATAAGTTCAGTCAACTTTAAAGAGGCTGAAACTCAAGGGATCTCTTTTTCGAATAAATACTAAGCGATACTGGGGAGACAAAAATTTCTAATGAAAGGGTTAATTGACAGGCGTCCATTAAAGACCCATGCTAATTACGGCACACGAGTCATAATCAGGCCAAACAAAATGGGCGTTTTATGCTATTTTCAAAGTGCCCCCAATAAGTTCAGTCAACTTTAAAGAGGCTGAAACTCAAGGGATCCCTTTTTCGAATAAATACTAAGCGATACTGGGGAGACAAAAATTTCTAATGAAAGGGTTATTGACAGGCGTCCATTAAAGACCCATGCTAATAATTATCCAGTGTTGATTTTTCCAACCATTACGTCATTTTAGGTACGGGTCTAAAGGGGATTCCCGAAATTCCTGGATCCATCAGAGGCGTGCTTCCTATTACATATGAGGAGCGTACGTAGACGGCGGTATTCCACAATGGAGCTACTACGGAAATTTCAATACCAGGAGCAAAATACCACAATCGTGTAAAAAACTAAAAAAGGGTATTTTGAATGGAAACGTGAACAATAATACCATTATGATAATGCAGGGGCGTGTCCGGATTTTTTTCACCCATAAGATTATTTTCCCCGATCTGCCACTCAAAGTTAATTTTGGTTTGTTTCTTTTAAGGTGTTGTCTTAACAGCGTAATGAGCCAAACATTTTGACGGGGCTCGATATTATAATATTGTAATTTTAATCACAAAATCAAAGTTTGTGATAGACTTTCATGTAACATGAATTATAGGCCTATATTTTTTAATTATTCCTTTTCTTTTCTCCACATTTTCTTGGGGGGGGGGGGGGCAAAACGCCGATGTCATAAGAGTAATTTCTTAGCTTTGTTCTTAGAAAACAACTTTAAAAAAGTTGTAATAATCTCATAGCCCTATTTAAAAAGTGCGAGCACGAATTGTGAGCTAAATTTTTTTTAACTTCATGTATGTTGTTCTCAAAATTGAATATTCTGGGCAATGTTTGTGAACCTGAAGAACATGCGTATGTAGAAAGATAATTACTGTGAGCGCGAAGCGCAAGCAGACATTATTTAATATGGGTTCTGGCTTGATCGAAAAGGGACATGTGAAGGACGATTTGCAGTTAGTCATAAGACGATACATATTTCAACTTTTATTTAAAATTTTTTGACATTCTGACCTAAAAAATTGACATTCTAAGCACTTTTCGAAATAAACGGTAAATTAGGTAAATAACTAAAACAATTGATGTGACCGCGAAAAATTTGTGATTTCAGACCTAAAAAGGAGACACTTTCTTCATGTTTGTTAAATCATGAAAAGGGATGTGTACTTTGGTATCTTCGGGGGGGGGGGGGGGGGGGGTGGCTCGGGTCTCCTCGCCCCTTAGATCTGCCTATGAAAATTGTGCAACTATACGGGACAATTAAAGTAATGAGTTCACGTTACTTTATTATTACTTATTAGTTTTATTGCAATTACAATCACAAGCATAATCACAATTTTTATCATGTCTTTGGTAAAATTAATGGAATGAAATCAGGTAGCAAAAATTAGAAGGGGTGGTAATTGGGCCTTCCATTATTCATATAATTTTCCTGGGTAGGTCCAATTAATTCGTATTACATACACATTTCAATAGCACATTCGATTCTTTACATTTTTTAAAACTTTTCTTATCTACCAAATAACAGTCAAAGACAATTCTGCTTATCCGCATTTACATATTTATCAGTATTATAAGGGTTGAGATTTAACACATTTCCCCATTGACGGCATATTAAATGCTAACAGCCTCAGTTTTACACTAAAATTAATAATCTAACTACGATGCTTTCATCAAAGTATGCAAAGATTAAACTACTTTTTTGTGAATTCTATAAACAAATCAATCTTAAATCATGAAGAGTTCCCAAGAGCTAGGCATCCACTCATTGCTTCTTCTTTCACGGCAAAATGTTTCTTCTTCCTGACGGTATTTCGCCGACAAGCCATGTTCGGTTGTTCGGATGGATGTTTGAATCTGTAATGAAACAAACAAAAAGATAGCAAATATCAATATTGATATTTTAACAGTTACCAAATAACTTAACAACTCTGAACGACGAAAAAAATCATCTGAATAAGGGTTAAGAGACAACAAGGGTCTGCGAAAGAGAGACTACATGTTACTAGGACGGGAAATCGCCGTGTGTTCACATAGGCGGAAATTGGACAATCTGTGATATCGCGATATCAAAGTGTCCGCTGAGTCTGTCCGCTCGCTTCAGGTTGGTTGAAAAACTCCTCGAAACAGACGGCTGCCAGCTGTCTAATTTTTTGCATGCCACTTGCCAGGCCAAGATACAATCGGATAAACAATAAGTTATATAATCACACTCATCCGTATAATCAGAGTTTTGAATCAATACTACCTTAGGTAATTAAGTCATAATCACTTTGAAACTTACAAAAAACATCTTCTGGTAGCCATGATAATGAAGACAATATTGAAATCAATCTTCGGTCACGTCTTCTTTGTTGGGCATGCATATCGCCTGGGAAGTTTGTTTTTGTTTAGTTTGCAACGTAGAGGGCGTACATTTTTTCCTGGTACGTTAGTATTCGTGTCTACCACTGAACTAGAGATACGTATTTTTAGTTCAGTGGTGTCTACCGAGGTTCTTGTCCAAGCTCGTAGTCACTCGTGCAACACTCTTGCAAGAAACCTACGATCAATTGCAAGTCTATTTTTGGTCCCTAAATCAATGATATGTCTTGCAATCAATTGCAAATTTGCATTTGATTACTAATCTGCTCCTCGAAACAAAGAGTGTAATCTGATTTGCTAGAGCAAAAATCGCGATCAGTTGTAAAATGGCAACAGAATATTTGCGATTAATTGCAAATATTTTCTTGTTGCCGCACCCCCCGCGGGGGGGGGGGGGGGGGTGATAGGGGGCACTTAGTAAATGTATGGCGTGTATTTTCCGCGGTTGAGACTCCCATAATTTTCAGCCTAAATCTCCGTACCAGCTAGAGCATCGAACTCAAAAAGACGGAAAGCTTTATTTTTTCCCCGTTTCGGAGACCCGACCTTGATTTTGTGGTTTCCTGTTCCAGTGCATGAGCGCTCATTTATAATTAACGGTACTCCGGACTGAAATTATTTAGGGATGATTAAATTGAGTAAAATTCTTAAAGCAAAGTGCTGAAAATTTCATTAAAATCTGATAACAAATTACAAAGTTATCAAATTTGATTAGCAATATTTAGCAAAATGCTCGCCATCATGAATAGTCATCAGAATATATAATGGTGGGCTGATCTGGGACCCGTAACACAAAGCGTAGCAATGATCGTAGAATATTTTTCTATGCATTGACTACAATGCACAATCAATCGTGAAAATCATGTGTACAATCATTCGCTAACCTTTATCGACGGGACCCATGTCCCAAGTTCAACCCCATGCACTTTCCTTTTTGTTTTATTACATATTGTTTCATTATTTCATACATCATTTACATTGTGTGAATAATAATTATGCCTAGATCCCTTGTAATGATCCCAGGGGGGGGGGGGCACTTCCATTGACGAGTGGATACCATGTGCGACCACGGGGTCATGAAAAGCACCCGTATTTTCCAAATTCTGAAAATGCACCCCTTAACAAGTATTGGCGTGTGAAACTCTACCCTTAACAAGTATTTGGAACAAATACTATTGGCAAGTATTCCCAGAACTGAGCCCCTAAACAAGTACAACGATGCATTTTTCCATATTCTGAAAAGGCACCCCTTAACAGATATTGGAAACAAAACGATACGGGGCAAAAAGGACATCCTTTTATGATTTTTTTTTAATCATTTATAAAACATTTTGATTTTGTTTTATCATCCCCGAATATTTGACCCTAAACACGTATATTTTTCAGAGCGAAATAAATACCCTTTTTCAATATTTTTGTGCTTTTGACACCCTTATCACGTTACGTACGTAACGTGCCCTATCTTGAAAAAGACATCCTTTTTACGTGTTTTTTTGTTTTTGGTCGCGCATGGTATCTACTCGTCAATGTAAGTGACCCCCCCCCCCCCGGGTAATAAATATGAGTTGCAGAAATGAATATCTAATGCACTAAACAGTAGTTAATCCATTTTTTCCAGTTCTTGGAGGGAAAAATGTGAACAAACCTATAAATTTCATATAATATACAAAATAACAGGTGGGGACATGACACCATCAATTTGCTTTATGCCTGCCAATAGAACTGTGTCACCAGAATAACGCAAAACTTTAAAATGTCATAACTTTGTTATATTCCTTGTCCGATTTTGATCAAATTTTCAAGGTTTTGTTTGTATGGTTTTTCTCTATCAGTTCAAATAGTATTACCTCCAGCCTGGAGCAACCCCTATTAATAGACCACTCGGATAGGGCACATCCACTTCCTTTCTTCAACATGTTTCTATTAAGGATTTCATTCAAATAAAATCAAGATAAATACAACAAAATTCACAAATCTTCATTTTACACAAGAAAATGAAGAGTTTGGTTGCAGAAGGGGTCAGATCCATTTGGACCATTCCGACAAAAATCATAATTTTTATTTTCCCATATTGCAATATTCTTATAAATTGTCATGATATGTACTACCCTATCTTCTTCTTCTTTTTCTTTTGATGGAGAACTGCGGGATCCAGTGGATACGCAGAAGAAGTGGTTTGATAACAATGTAGAGACAAAAGATCAAGGCTCAGGGGGGGGGGGAGGGTGGAATAAAGTGTATCACAAGACTGTCTAGTTGTTGTTCACCAACAAAAAACGTTTGACATGAAGCTCACAATGCAAGAAATGAAGCCGAGAGAGCAGTAATGAAGTTGGGGAGCTGAAGCAATATGTATACTATAGTTGCATTAGGGTCCAATCCAAGAAGTAGGGCCTACAACGTTGTTTACAAACGCTGATAGAAGGGTGTTTCAATTAGACTTTTTACTTTAACCCTTAATTTTGCACTTTTCATCTTTCTCCATTTCATTTCCCCTCTTTATTACTTCTCTGTTGTCCTTTCTTGAAAGGGAGAGGGGGGGGGGGGTGGGAGTTCCCATGTGAATCACCACCCTGGAAACAGCACTCTTTACAATCATGCATGATATCTAATGATAATATCGTGTATTTCGATGTTCCATAAGTATGATTATTAGTAATAAGGACACATGGGATTATTGGAAAAGAGATTATTTGAATGTCACGGGCAGAATAAATTAAAAAGTTGTGAGGTATTTGCGGAGATAAAAGACTGAAAACTGTTCCTTATTTATTTCATTTTTTTTTAGGTCAGTCGGGAAATGTATAGCACCACTGTCCAGAGCCATGTGCCAACTAATGAAGCCAAAGATGACGCCATTTGGTTCGAGGAAAATAGCCGGGTAATAAAAAGAAAAGATTTATGTTTAGAATTCAGCACTGATCTCGGTTTTGATTTTTTCTCAGGGCTAAACTATATATATCCAGAAAATGATAGGAAATTGAATAGACATGCAATTTATGTAAAACAGGTCGCCAGGGCATGTGTACATTATGTATGCAATGTATCATACATGAACAATTGTTTATTATATTGCACTTGCACTTTAAACTCTCGTGAATCCAGATTATCAGCATTTATTTGGCAATGATTAACTCAATATACGATTAAAGTTCCTTATCCAGTCGAGTTCAACCAAACCCGTTATAAAGACATTTGTGTCAGTCCTTCATTTTCTCTCTGTCATTAGGCCTAACGTGCAAACACACCTAGACACGCCTTGAGACAATCATTCTACATGCATTTGAGGCGCCCGTTTCGTCAAGTAACACTTGGTGATTAACATAAATAACTTCAAAAGTTTTGGAAAGGTTGTGCATATATCGTGATTCTTATGAAGATAAGGTAAGATCTTCTTGTGATTATAGCACTCACATTTTCTTTACGATATGGAGACAAAAAGAAATATCTATCTTTGGCTATTGATATCAATTCCATGAATATTTCATATGTTGATGATAGACCCTTCATATTGTAAACAAGAGCTATTCTTAATGTTTGTAATGTAGCGTTTCAGGCACATACAAATCTGTTTTTGAGAAACAAAATCTTCAAAATCGAAGACTTGTAATCATGTAATCATGGTAATAGCTTGCTAATAAGCATTACCATTGTTGTATTTTAATGAATGGGTCGTCAAAAAGGGGGAAATCATTTTCTAAGGGTTTCTCTCCCCAGTTACTTCCATTTACCTTCGAAAATAATATTGTTTGCGAAATATACTTTAGCTTATAATTGTTCATCGTTTTATGATTCATTTTATGTTCTTATCAAATGGGTCTTCACCCTGCCTGCTCTATTTTTAAGGAGACGTATCCCCTTCCCTTTCGATTTTAATGCTGTATTAAGCACCTTGTGCATCCAGTTTGTTGTAATATGTAAATTTTGAAATCATTATAAAGGGGAAGTTCACCTAGACGACAGGTCGGTTTGATAAACGAAGAAAAGTGAGAGAAAAATATTGATGGAGGCTTGAATAAAATCCATCAAATTTATTTGTGTTGTCATATGCGTCCAGCTTACCCAAGTATCAATATGAAATCCATTTTGATTGAATGTCATTAATAAAATAAATTGTTTGTTCTTTATTATTTTTTTTTCCAAGAAGGAGTTTTATCAATCATTTATCAATTTTTTTTTAATAGTTTGGACATACCAAGTCCCCATTATATCTATATGTTTAATTTGTATTGATGTTTTATGTGCACGACCTATATGGTATTGGACCCTCGGCAGAACAACTGTAATGGCTCAGCTGAGTAGGGCAATCCATCCAATCTTATTTTATCATGCATTATATTATATTGTAATCTTATATGTATTGTTTTTATATTGGTAAATAAAATAAAATAAAATAAACAAAACAATAACTTTTCTATTTGTATCATGTATTTGCTTTGGTGTGATTATTTTCTTCGTGCAGTGGGCGAATCGAGTCTGTCGGATGAGAGGCGCCAGGCCTACATATCTTACATCATGAATGGAGCCGAAGCTACCCCTGATGGGCTGGACAGGTAAAATTGTAGACCGAATAAATGAGCTAGTTCGGGGAGTAAAAGTTAGAGGAGTAGGCCATCAAATCCTTGACCAATTTGGAAGGAAGAAAGAAAGAGATGGAGAGATAGAGAGAGAGGGAGAGAGAGATGGGATTAGACACTTAAGAGTAATAACGTATTGTTTAAAAGGTTTGACATTTTGAAAGGGGACCTTTGTGAACAGGGTAAATTCAACAACAACAAAATCATTATGGTTGCTGGAACAAAAAAAAGGAGAACAATATACTAGACTAAAAACATTTTGTTAAGAAGTTATGGCATTATGAATTATGAGGGGAACCCTGTATGAATACCCACCAATTATACACATTGATGGTTCGAAAAAAATAGCGAAGCGCCATGTGATATGACAGTTGAGATTTTTCTACTTCTTTGAGATCGTCCGTCGCTTAGATCGAATGACGCAACTAGAAGCCAGACGGCTATAAGTTGCTTGCTTTTTTTAGTGATGATAATGTGTCTGACACCGATTATTTAAGATGAATAGTAAAGAGAATATTGGATATGAGAGAGAGAGAGAGAGAGAGAGAGAGAGGGGGGGGGGGGGGGGGGCAACACCCCCGGAGTTAAGCTGCATGTTCATGTATATGCTCATTGCTCAATAAGCGGGTCACTATTCATAATATGAATACAAAGTTTCATTTTTGTTTGTCTATTTGTTTTTCGTACGATTAACAATAGGCCTAAATTACGTAATTGTAATACAAAATAATATTAGTAAGACACACTGCAATTAGGACTGAATTCCTTTGAAACTAATGAATGTATCATGATTCCGTATCAACCATTTCCAAATGTTCTGAAACTTTTCCCTCCGTTCTTTTTGTGTACAATAAACAAATATGCCACTAAATATGCATTTTCCCTCCATTCTTTTCGTTTACAACAAATAACTTATACCTGCCTCTTTATACAGTGTGGTCAGTGACAAGGAATACTTGAAGCTATCAAAACGAATAGGTCCTGATTACTTCAGCGAATTAGGTGTTAATCTTGGGTTACCAAGTGAAGAGCTTCTACAAATCGAGCACAGGACCCCTAGTATCAGTAATGCATTTTTCAAAGTTTTCTTGCGGTGGAAAAACAAACAGCAGCCAGGCACAAATATCAGGGCTCTACTTGGAGAGATATTGGATGAAACCGAATTAGGGTCTCTCTCTGGAGACCTAAAAGCCGGAAATATACTCCAAAGCAAAGAAGGTAAGGTTTTAAAAATTCCCTAAAAAGATGTAAAAGAACAAAACATCGAAAAATATTATCTTTCATCATATCTCTCATTCAAAAATGTAACTAAGATTCTAAATAGTATGATTCAAAGATTCTAAATGAGTGATCTCCGTTGACCAATGGATGGGTACTAATTGTGTTCGATAAATATTTATATGTAAATATTATATAAATTAGATAAATATTACATGTACTTCTTAACACGGTAAAACATTGTTTATAATGATAAACTATACCATTATTTCCTAGGAAACTGACACACATTTATTTCTTTGACATCTTTGGCGGAAAAAGGGTTAGCTGAGTGCTAAACAGATCTACGCATAGACTCTTCCTTTGCAACTAATCGTTCCGATTACAATTAATATAAAGAGGAATGTTTATAAAATATCTCGTTACTAAAGCTGAGCAAAAATAACACCCTTCGACAGTACAAAAAATATGAAAGTAACGTTACACATTTTCTTTAAACTTTAAAAGGTTAAAACAAAAATGAATGAATTATAGAATGAAATGAAAAAAAAAATCCTGACTGAGTCATTTTTCTGAACAATTACATGTACTACACGTATGGTATGAAGATGAGAGAGCGAATGACATCATTTACTATTTCTTTCTATTACATGAAATAAATATATTTATTTTTGTAGATTTGGCGATAAAGAAGATTTAAATCGAGTCTCAAACAATTTAAGATCTTGCGGTTCAACAGATTCACGGAGGGAATTAACGATGATGAAAATGCTAATAAAATAGGAAATGGATGACATATTATTTCGTCACATATAACACAATTTTTCTGAAATCAAGCCAATCTTTAAAGTCACATACATCCATTTTCACATCCAGTTGCTGCATGCTATTTGATAAAATCTTTTTTTTTGTAATTCGAATTAATTCGATGTTGGTATGGATTTTGCATTTTACTCGCGGAACATTCTTCTTTTATATCTATATCTGTGAATATGAAACATTCAGTCGTCATTTTTTTTCTTATTCACTTCGTAGGTTCATCTGCTACAACAACAGCACTACAAACCCAACCGCTTTCTTCTCACCTTGAAAAGAGCTGCATAGGTGAATATAAATATGATATTATTTTAAATTTTACCGTAACTGCAAATACTTTGCACAGTTCCAATGAAAAAAAAAAGAATGAAAATATGTTATTCAACGTAGGATTTAGTGATCTCTGAGAAAGAGTCCTTTATTATTTCGACAATACATTCATATGCATTGTGGGTCAATAACATTTTTTTTATAATTATGATAACTATTTACCTGATCATGCTAATGGTAACTGTGTGCCTATTGAATATGACTGTGTGATTTGAAGAATTAAAAAAGCACAGAAACCATGGTAGAATAATAGTTCTTATGCATTTAATTTTGTGCAGATGTATCAGGGACAGAGCCACTTTCTCAGGATCTTATCAAGATGTGCAGGGATGATTTCCAGAGTAAATACCGAACAGATCTGTGTATGATACGATCTGATCCACTCGACCCTGATTCCGTTGAGCAAATCAAAGATATATACATAAACCTTGACCTGGAAGAGGAGAAGAAAAAGAAGAATACGCCACTTGAATACAAGAATCTCTTCAAAATCAGAATCAATGGAGAATTTCCAACCCGAATCATGCTTCAGGGAGAAGCTGGAGCAGGGAAGACAACACTTTGTGCCAAGATCGCATGGGACTGGATAAATGGCTGTCCAGATGTTCCCAACTATGTGTGGGTGCTTGTTGTTCCTTTCCGTGAGGCAAGATAAAATAGAATCGGTCGGTTTGTCAAGTCTTATCTTTCAAAGGACAATCCGACAACAGCCAGCCAGATCACAGAGTACATCCGATCAAATCCAGAAAATGTATTAATCGCATGTGATGGATTAGATGAGTCTCACATCGAAGTTGTACAGAAGCGTACAATTGCTTCAGAATCAGTAAGCACCCTGCAGGCAGCGTCTGCTGGTCAATCCAAGGAAAAAGCTGAATCACTAATGAAGAAGCAGAGAGGCGACATCGCGCTTGTGGACATCCTCCGCTCAGATGAGCTTAGCAGATGTCCTGTGTTGGTCACAAGTCGACCCTGGAAGGCCAACGAAATAAGATGGAACAGTGTTTTAAGGAAACGCTACACTTTCATTCGCGTGCAAGGATTTAGCTGGGAAAATGCAGAAGCTTATGTCCGCAAGTACTTTACAGACAGTGTGGCGACAGCCGATCAACTCATCTACGCGATCAAAGGAAATGGCATCGTATATGAGCATATGGCCCCATATCCTATCTACATATCAATGATCTGTCTGATGTGGAAAGAACTAGATTACAAGCAGAAGAACAGGTTTAGGTCATTGCGAACATTTTCTGAAATATTCGATTGTATTTTTACATTCTTAGAAGGACACTATGCTCAGAAAGAGACCACAGACCTAGACGAAGCATCCGTCGAAACAGCTCTCTCCGATATCTCAGAGTATATGAAACCAATTGCTAAAGTTGCTTTAATTGGTCTCCAGGAAAAAAATCTCATTTTCAGTGAAGGTGATTTTGAAAGGTATTCAGAGTCTGTTGAGGTTGCTTGCAAAGTTGGGGGTCTTGTCGCGAGAGAAAAAGATGACATCCATCATGTCCGTACATGAAAATCGCAGCCGATATCTGCAGTCAAAAATCTTCTTCCCTCACAAACTCTTTCAAGAGTATATGGCTGGTAAACATCTTGCTTCGATGTATGGCAGTGATGGCGATGAATTCAACAAGCTGATTGATGACGTAGTGCTTCCTAGGAAAGAAGAATTCAGATATCTTCTGTACTTCACTGTATCACGGGATGAAACTGTTGCCAACCGTGTAATACAACGTATGGTACTTTGTTTCAAACCAGACTTTAGTGATGAGACACGTATGACGAATAGGAGGGAGAGGGACTTCCTGGTAGATGTTTCCCTTGAGAGTCGAGATCTGGAAACTGCAAAAATGGTGAGGCGTATGGAGTTGAATAGTGAAGTCCACATTGGTCTCGAAACAGCAGCGCACACTGTAGCAGGCTTTGAATTTATTGGAATGATTTCAAATGCTGTAAGTTATTTCATACATATAATGGGGAACTTGATTAATTTAAGATAATGAGGACGTATGAATGCCAGATAGAAGAAGCCACTTATTCATTATTTCTTTTTATTCATTTGCTTTATATATATTTCCTTATTTTTTCTTTCTGTATTCATAGTTCATTTATTATATATTTTTTTTGCTTATTCATTTATTTTTATTTTTTTGACTTCGTTTGAAACAGGGAATGGTCCTTCTAGGTCTCACCATGGACAATGACAACCATTTCGTCGTGTGGTTGTCATACGAAGATGATTTCTTGGTCTTTTTGTTGCCTAAAAACTAAAAGGTCGTTAAATCCAAGGGGGCGGGGGGTGCAATTCAATCGAAGATTGGACACCATGCGTGACAATGGGGTTTCGAGAAGCACCCTTAACACGTATTTTTCCATGTTTTGAAAATGCACCCTTATCAAGTATTGGCGTGTGAAATCCTAGCCTTAACAAGTATTGAGAACAAAACGGTACCATTGACAATTATTCCCTGAATTGACCCCTTGAATAAGTACAACGATATCTTTATTGTTATGTCACGGACGTCGGCTTTTATTTTCTTCATTGGGTTAGTACCACCCCCACTCACATCTCTCGAATCGGACCCTTAACACGTAATGTTGGTGTACAGAAGTACCTTCTTATATAAAGTATCTTTTACCCTCGCAAATTGGACCATAAATACGTAGTTTTCCTAGCGAAATATAAACCTCTTTTCTTCATTATTTTAGTGTTCTAACACCCTTATTTACGTTACGTACGTAACGTGCCCTGTCCGTCGTTCTACATAAAAGCACACACCCTCACAAAAACCCATACCTAACATATCACCTCTCCCACACATACCGCCACCCGCTCAGCCACACAAACTTGCATAGGGTTCAACTTAAGCAACCGCTTCCAATTCAGGAATTCCATCTTGAAGGTAGTTTTACAATAGAACAGTTACTTAATTGTTGATCACCGAAAGATATAACTCATGAGATGATGTGAGTGTGGATGAGTGCGTGGGTAAATGTGTTTGTGCGAGAGTGATGTGCAAAGCGTGAGGGCGTGTGTGCGCTTGTGCGTGTGTGCGTGCGGCGCAATTACATGTACTTTTTGAACACCTTTTTTTCATTCTTCACCCGGCAAATTGGCGCAACCGAGATTTTAATATCTTCTGGAGATTGTCTCGTAGCCAGTCATGAATGCAAAGATCCACATGATAATGATACCAAAATGGGCAGGGAGAATCAGGACAAAAGATCGACGATTAATTGTTCATACTTCAAACAAAACAACTTCAATCTGATGTGATATTTTTTCTGACTTACTCTATATATTGAAAGGGTAATGCACGCCAGACTGACATTGGGCGTTACTGCTTCTGATACTACTACTACTACTACTACTACTACTACTACTACTACTACTACTACTACTACTACTACTACTACTACTAATACTACTAATACTACTAATACTTTTTTTTTTATATTACTACTTCTACTACTACTACTAATACTACTAATACTTTTTTTATATTACTACTACTACTACTACTACTACTACTACTACTACTACTATACTACTACTACTACTACTACCACTCCATTTGTGCCCTTTGGCACATTCGACCTCTACGCTTTCTTTCCATTTTTTTGTCTTTCTCTAGCACAACTCCGGGCCTCATTTAAACTCATCCATCTCTAGGTATTTCTCTCCTACTTTACAGTTCTTTTCCATGTTGTTTTTGGTCTACCTCTTTTTGTTTCTTTTGATATTTGTTTTCATTCTGGTTTCCATATTAAAGCAGTGTAACATTGACGGCTATCTTGCTTTCTGAAGACATGACATATCCAAGGTCGAATTCCAACGTCCATTTTCTCTTCTAGATATGGCCGTCTCACCCATTCGAAGTTTAACTTTACAAAACCAGTCCAACGACAATCACTGATCCGCATCACATCGAGGTGATACTCCTTCATTTAGGCTTTTTAATGGCTGTTTCAATCGATGAGCTTCCTTGCTGATTTGACCCATCGATGTCATAATACTCTGGTCATTCTGAAACGTGATGTTATCGTCCTCTGCGACCTGGCAAGTCACTACTCCACAAACCTTGGTTATTTACCTCAAAAGTGCATCTGGTTCCCGTGATAAGTTCTTTTTCACAGGAATGGAGAATCAATCGATTTCCCAACTTCAAACCTGGAGGACCAGTGAACTGAATTTTGTCTGCTCTCTCCCCATATACCAATTCGGCATTGATAAACCTACCAGGGAGTTGCACCGCCGCCAACATGATTGTTTCATTGAAAGCCCCTCCACCAAGACAAGGTATAGTCCCGGGAGAAGAATTGTCCAAGTTCCACTTGTTTTAAATTTAAACAAAATGTGCACGGGCGCCTTTGACGGATTGCATGTGTTATGTAGAACACGCTTGTGGCTCACTGGTATGGGTGTTTAGTTAAGAGAAAAGGAGTGATGAATGGTGGAATGATTACAGTGACGATGTCGGGAGTTCTGAGTAGCGATGTTGTATAGGAGAAACGATCTTTCATAGACGTCAGAACTCGAACTTCACTCCTCGTCTTCATCCCGGCAAGCCACAGATATGTTTGTTGCAGCAAAAATTGTCGCCGGCGTGTACTATGCATACGTCCTTCATGAATTAATTTCACAGATTTGTTGAACTTGCTAAAACAAAATCGCTAGCGACAGTTTGTGTGCAACGCTGGCACCACAGGTTGACCTCGGTGATAATCGTACAGGAAGTAGCTCTGGGGATCTTTTATTCAAGCTCCGCCTACCAATATTTTCTATCCCAATTTATTTTGCAAGCGTTTTAAATGAAAAGAGTTGCCAATGCTACTGCATAATTTCTCACACTGCTTCGGAAACCATCAGCTTTCAAAAATGTAATGCTATGACATTTGTAATTTCTTAAAGATTATAAACAGGATTTCAATTGATTCGGAAGAATGTTGAATAAAGTATGTTTGGTTAATCATAAAGGCAAATTTTTAGGGTCATTTTGTTTGGATATATCAATTTATTTTGTGGACTCACCTGTATTACTTTTGAAATCTTCATACTGTTAATTTACCGCTTTACATTTCCACATGGATCTGTTTCAAGGCCACCCTCTTTGTAAGTAGAGAATGTGGAGACAGCGTCGGCCTATCGAGTGATTTTTTTTTTTTTTTGAATAATATTTTATTTTCTTCCTCTTTCAAATCAATAAGTTGACAATCACAATTCATATAAATAAAGATTCTTTGCATGTATACAATCAATAAACAATCAAACAAATAAATATATCAATATCAATGAGATTACAAATATTTTTAAAATGATTACAAATGAAATTAAACTGCCACATTTCTCTTCTATGACAATGTGAAGCATTTTTTTTTTTTATGTGAAAAAAAAAAAAACTCTTATAACTCTTCCCCAAAAAGTACATAATATAGCATAAAATTATTTCAATATTTTTTTTTTATATCAAAATTATGTCAAATCAAATAAACTACTTTTTTCATGAAACTCTATGCTCCTTTTAGAGGAAGATTACATATATATAATCTTTCACACACCCACGCACCCTCACACACATACACGTACACAAAAACCCTCACGCACACACATCATACAACAGGTAGCACATCCGTTCTGGTCTGTCGATCTGTAACTTTGTATCATTGAAAAAAAAAAAAAAAAAATAGAATACGATAAATGATAAGTCAAAGAAATGCACCAATTTGTTCCCATTTTCTTAAGTGTACTCCCAAATTCCCTGTTTTCTTGGCTATATTATATTCTTCTTTTCTGTAACCTTTAATCATATCTGTTGTTTTTTGTACGGACGGTGGTTCGCCCTTTTCTCTGGAAATAAAAATTATATGTTTTAGCAGAAAGATTATACAGTTTATTGCATGTATTCTCACACATTTACCAGATAGACCGATGAAAATTGTTTTCCAATCATCAATCCTAACTTCCTTTAAATGAAGCTTTTTGATGACCTCCTTCCATAACTGTTTAACCTTTAAACAATCTAAAAATAAATGTTGGTATGTTTCTACCTGTTGTTTACAAAAAGAACAAAAATTGTCTGACTCAAAACCAAATTGGAAGAGCTTCTCTTTTGTATACACTACCCCATGTAATAGTTTGTACTGAAACTCCCTTTGTTTACTACATATAAAAGCATTCTTTTGTGATGTGGCAGAGATAATATGTACAGCGCCCTCTCTAAACTACGTTAAACTAGGCGTGGTATCCTTTCACGATAACTTCTATGCTGTTCTTGCTGAAAAAGGATGGAAGTCCTCGGTGAGTAAAATAATCACGAAGTAAAAGTGTGTATGCTCTTTTGGGTGTTTGTGTAAGAAAAAGTAAATAAAGTTTAGGTATCTACAGAATAATCTGGATAATACAAACAAAATTTACTTCACAGTATCCCGAACTAGATGTCAAAATCGAATAAACACATTCACGTGAGATAATGATACCAACACACGTAATATGCACACTGGCACTCCTATATATATTCCATCAAATCCTCTAGCCAGTCAACATCATTTTGTTATTTTACTTTGCACCTGTACATATTACTTTTGAATTGAACTTGGAAGTATGAAGATTCATACACATAAAGGCATTGTATACCAATACTCTAGATGTAAACATCAAAGTGGGCTTTGTGATCGTCCAAAACAAAATGTTGGTGCAAGCAGGTTCGTCGACTCTGGATTGGTACTGTGAAGTCTATAACACCAGACTCATCATGCCAACTTGTGAGAGCTTTGTGTTCCATGGAAAGGCTGACCATTCTGACACTAGATGGAGGTGTTAAGGAGGAGAAGTTCTACACTAGATTGAACACGAGTGCATCGAACTTACAGGTAAGGATGCAAAGGCATCGACATTACAGGTGAATGGGGGGCTTCTCGTAACGGGCGGTGGCTATCATTTCCGAAATGTTCTACGAGATAATGTCGGATGCAGCATCAAAGGTACGTAGTGAATGTCCTGTAATCTTCTGTCTTGTCTGGGTATAAAAATGTAATATATTTTGTCTCTTGGTGTTGAATACGCATGAGGGAAATTGCAGTCAGATGGAGTAATAGAAAGGGGGGTTCCTGTGATCGTTCAGATACTGTTAGTAACATATGTGAAAATAGAGTGCAGAAAAACTTTTAAAAAGATGTAAGTGCGGAAAGAAGAATGAAAAAGGACGCTAACGACAGATTTTAATTTACCCGTTATTTACAATCGAAATGAAGTTACCTCTATTCTCTAAGCCAATTCACCATAAGAATAATTATACAGCTCGTACGATCCCAACGGGTGTAAGCAGTCGCACCACCAATAATTGTGAAAAGGGGCGTAACTTACGATCAACTTTTATCAAATGTGTAATAAAGATGTAATAAAATTCTCCCATGTATGAAAGTAACACCTGGGGAGTGTTTCATCAACATTTTCCTCCGACAAGTTGTCAGATCTGACATCTTTCTCTGATGTTGATTGGCTGAGAGGTACTGTTACTATGGTAACTGTCGGATAAAATGGGACTTGTCGGATAAAACGTCCGACAAGTCCTTTCATAAAACGCTCCCCAGAAATGCACAAATCTGTGATTTGAGACTTACTGTTTGGCCTTGCGGTTTGCAAGAAAAAATAGTGATATTTTACTGTTAACATACCACACAGGTTCAAACTCTGAATCTTCAAGGTCTACATTTTCCCACATCAGACTCTTCCAAGTATCTTGCACAATCATTGTGTTCAATGCCAAAGCTGAGCAGCCTAGCGATCCATTGGATGACACATATGGAGGAGTTTTGTTCATCATTGAAAACCAATGCATTATCTCTTCAGGTATCAAATTCAAGAATGTGAGGGATCGACGGTCAATAAGTTCTGAGTTTTGGCGGATCCCTCCATTTACTCAGCTTTACGTTTACAGGGACATAAAGGAGATCAATGATGAATACACTTCTATTACATTTCTTTCTACACACTATTCATAATAATTATTATTTTGTTTGTATTGACCGAGTTAGATATTAATCAAAGTGTGACATTTTGTTTTGATATTTTTGATGACTTTAAATGTATTGAATTTCAAACTTCGAAAGAACTTTAAAAGCTGGTAACCATAATTTTCTCTTCCCAACCCAATACATCCCCTAGAAAAAAGAAAAAAAAAATGTAGAATTTGTTTCGATTTCTATTTAACACACTGATGCTATTTTGTTACAATTGAGTAGATAATGCTTATCTAGTGTTATTTTTTTTTCTCTCTTTCACCCTCGTAAGAGGGACTTTATTTGTTCATATGATATTAACAATAGTTTTTAGAAAAGTCACATACACAAATATACATAGATAAATTAACGAAACATGAACTAAAGGATTGAAAGAACCTTTGAGACCTGTTTTAAATCAAGTCTCTTCTGATTACATTTTCTTATTAAATAACTTCGAATTTCAACTTTGAAATCTTTAATAAAATTAGTTTTTAGTGTTTATATTATTGATTCTGAATATTTGATTTACACTTTAATCCCAGTAATTTCTTTTGCATGCACTTTTTCTGGTTTGCCCTGCAAGCGATGACATACTATTGAAGAGCTCGATTATCAGAAGTAGGTTTTATCGTAAGTTAATAACGTAGAACAGGTATAGTAAAATGCATGCTAGTATATGTTTCATTTAAGGATTACTACCAATCATTCACCGTGAAATGTGCTTTTTAACTACCTAGGTCGACGCTATCGAAAATAATATCAAATAGCGTTACTCATACTCAATTCATCTCAGTGCATTGTGAACCACTGTGCTTTATTGCTATAATAATACTGATAATGTTTACGGATACTTTAAAACTTTCCTTGTAGCCAAAGGCTGAATTACACAACGATTTTACAATGGTTCACATTAAAATATTGATTTAATTGTAAATACTCACTAAAGGTAGACTAAAATCAAATCAGAAAACGATAAAGGTTTAACTCCAGGCGCGTATCTAGCATCAGATCCTACAAAGCATTTCAGGGGCCCAATTATCTGGGGGTAATAGTGATTCTATTTGGCTTGTTCACAGGGCTTATACTATTTGTTGACATACTTGATGCTGGATACGCTAGTGAACTCCATTCAACCTTGAAATATAATCAGAAAAAATACAAATTAAGAATATGTGAGGCACGGAAGTGACACAAAATTCATATGAATATATGGATTGTTGATTGGAAAGTAAACATAATTCAATTATATGGAATAATTCAGGGAGAATTCAAGCAGTGTATGAAACTCTTTCCATTATGTCTGTTGTGTATGTAAAGGTAAGAACTCTCAGTCTTCATTCAATTGAATTGCCAACGCTGACCTCATCTGAAAACCTAGTAGAATCACTTTGCTCCATGCCACACCTAAAGGACCTATCAATTCAGGATACGGATGTAACTGAGGAATTCTGCACTGCGATGAAGGCCAAAGGAGCATCCATTAAGGTATTATATATATCGGATATTTTGTATTGCAATAAAAACTATCAAAATTCAATCACAAGCAGTCAAAGACTGAAATGTGTGAATGTTTATATTAATAGAAACATAACAAAATATAAAGTAAACATTATAAATATTGAAATACAATACAAATTCATACAGATGAAAAAGAAATGTATCATAAGGAACTACCAAAGACGATAATTTAATTTAAAAAGTGTCACCAATGAAAATTAGGGGAGTGAAAGATTAGGAAGAAAGAGGAGAGAGGAGAGGAAAAGGATGAGAAAAGGGAAAGAAATAGGAATAAGACAAAAGAAAGGGAAAGCAAGAGATGGAAATTCCTTTAAACGTGGTCTTTTGTGAAAAAAATAATCTAGAATCAGGCATTACTATTGATAAGATACCTTTATACACAACCACACATTCACAGGTGATATAAATTGTTCTAGAATAATTTAACAGTAAACGATTAATACGAATAATTATTTTGTTAGAGAGTATGAATTATCAATACTCTGTATGAGCATAGGAAGGGGGGGGGGGTATAATTAGCCAGCTTGTATGACATTGGTCCACCCTCTGGTTTATATGACTGTATATCACAATTTAATACAAACAGATCAAAGTATTACCGCCTTAAAGACGAATAATAATGAAAGAGTATTCTTATTAAAATAAACATTTTTAACATAACAATCAGGCTAATCAATGCCTTCCGGTTATCACCAGGGCTAAATAAGACATTTCAAAGGTGCCAAGAATATTATTTTGGTCAATTGTACACTTGATGGAATAACATTCTAAAGGTATTTTTCTCAAACATTTATGAATAATTATGTACATTCCTTAGTTCTTGTAAACGCTTGAATAACCACATTCATTACAGAGCGTCACTTATATTTCAATTGAGTGAAATACTTAACCTTAAAATGTAATTCATAATTATGGACACTTCTTTGGCTGAGGGAAAACAATGTTCTTTGACTCGGTATGGAATTCAAATTATTTTTTCTTGGTATTAGGTAATGTTATAGAAATATTAAAAATATGCATTCAAATATACCGTCTCACTGTGAAAACAGTTTGAATTGAATCTTTCGTTTTGCAGATTAATCTCACTGTCCATCTGTTTTGCCGTTGTCCAAACTTCTTGTTTAGGCCGTGGATCTATGGTTAACCACTTTATCGCAATAATATTATTTACATGCACATATATATATATATATATATATATATATATATATATATATATATATATATATATATATACATGTATATATATATGTATATATATATATACACACACACACACACACCCTATCACCCCTACTCACCCCCACACACACTCTCTCTCTCACACACCCACCCTCACACACATATTATACATAGACACAAACACCCTCACACACCCTCCCACACACACATATATATTTATATAAAGTTTAATATTCATGATCATTAAACATTTATTTTGAATCACTGGTTTAAATATACAGGTTGCAATACTCAAACTGAAAGGGATCGATTTTCCCTCATCCGTCTCATTAGAGTCCCTTGCTGTATCGCTCTGCTTCATGCCAAACCTGACGGATCTATCAATACGTTCGATGGATGAAATAGAGGAGCTTCTGTCAACACTTAAAGATGCAGCAACATCAATTCAGGTTTTCAGTCAGATTTTCTAAAACTGATTTTTTTCTCTCTCTTTATAATTTTTTTTTTGTTTTACGTTAGAACAAATGTACTTATAAACGAAGGTGATTTACTTTTAACTGAACTGGTTGGTATTTATTGATATCATTGTTTTTCTTTCTCTCTTTTTGCATCCTTATGCAGTATGCCCATTGTTATCAAAGATTAACAAATGTGTTTCGTACCATTAGGAGTGGCTAGCAGATATTGTGCAGCATTAGCTTTTACCATGGCAATTTGTAGAGGAGGATACTCCTTGTCAGTTTTCGATTTTTTATTGGGGGGGGGGGGGGGGAGTGCCTCCTTTCCCCCTGGCTAGTCCTAGATCCAGCCCTAAGAGAGATGAGAGAGGAATATGATAGAACAAAGCCTACGAAAAAAATCCACAAACTATGCGTAGATATATATACACGCGTTCGTTGGTAAGGACTTTCGTTTTATCACGTCCCAGGTTCAATTTAATACTCAAAATAAATGTTACAATAAATTGTTTTTGCTTTCTTTTTTATTGTTATCCTTTCTAGGGTTCTTTTCCGAAGATCAGCGAAGGAAAATTCAGCTTCAATGGAAAGGCTCAAATGGATCGCGAATCATTCTTAGAGACTCTAAACGGTAAATAAACAAAAATAAAAGCGAAAAAAAATTCTAGCACATACAAAAAAAGGTGAAATACGACTTAGACCTGAAACTATTTCTTTCATAGTTTTTTCCGTGTCATTAAGGTCCATTTACAATTACACTTTTATGATGCAATTGATGAAACTATACTTCTAAACTCGTATCTCTCACTCTGTGTCACTTGAGTGTGAGAGACGGGTACAAGATTGCCATACTTTGATACAAGCTTTTGGCACCTGGAGTGCGTTTCATGAAAGGACTTCATCCGACAAGTCCTGTTGTATCCTAGAGTTACCACATAGTAACAATGCTTCTATGCCATAATCAAGGAAAGTTGTCAGATCTGACAACTTGTCGGATGAAAATGTCGATGAAACACTCCACAGCTCTTTCCTTCGTCTACACGATATGCGTGCGTGTGGGTAAATGTGTGAGGGTGTGTGTGCTTGTATGTGTAACACCGGGCCTACTAATAAATGTGTCTGTATAAAAGATAAAGTTTTACTAGGAAAGTCGGCAAGAAGCTTTTGTGCATTGTACACAAAACTTTTCTTTACAATAAACCAATAAAAAATATCGTAAAAATTGTGAGTTGAATTGGCGCAATCCATCCAAAGCCCCTCCTAAGGTTGTACCTAAACTAACGATCCACCGAAGGGTTTCTGTCCATGCGGGCAAAACAGTTAAAAGTAACTTCAAGCAGTCACATAGATAATGTCATGAATGTAGAAGCATTTAATTGGCATCAGCAAATAAGTTTAGCTGAGCATATTTGAAAAGAAAGTTTGCATCACTTTATTGATATTATCACTTTATTGTACAAAGAAGCAATTTAGGAAAAATGTTTTTACACAATAAGATAAAACAAATATTTCCATTTTTAAAACTCTAATACACATGTATATGATGGTTCCCTGTTTACGAGCTTTGGTGTCATACTTTTTCTTCCTCATTGCAGATGGTGCTAACCCTTAGGAAATGAGAAACAAATGCGCCACGCATGGGAATTGTGTCATACAAAACCGGATTGGATTCTTCTCCATTGCAAACATTACGGTAGCACAAAATGTGTTCACAAGTAGACGATATGAAGTTGTGTGAAAAAGTGAAGATAAAAGATGCTAGGAATTTTTCAATTTTCAGTGCTACATGTTTGTCACATATTTATCTTTATTGGGGGATCAACTTGTTGTTTGAGTGGATTTGACCTTCGAATTTACGGATTTAAAAGGAAATTTGACATTTGATTTATTAATTAATAGAAATAGAATAAAAATAGAAAGTGCATCAAATAAAGCTTCTAAACCTTATTACAGTATTTACAAATATGAATTGTAATTATACAGGATTGCAATTACTTTTCTAATTATGTAACAACCATAAAGATATAAACAATACATGTTTGTTTTATTGCAAGTGGAAAACTTATGCATTATAAATAATTACCCCTATATTTTTAGAATTAAGTTCACACGGTGAGGAATTATAATCTTGATAAATATTATGTACACGAAATTTAAGATTTACTACAAACGCATTGAGTTTAAGAGCTAAACTATACCCCCTTTACTCTTGACATTGCAACTAATTTCGTTATGTTTATCCTCTTGGTTATACGAAAAATGTTTAGATGAGAAAAATCTTTTGGTAGAAAATCTGTAAACGGGGCATGATATTCTAGACTTTGACTATATGACCAATCCAATGTGCTATAGTTATCCTAGCCTCTTGTCGAGACCCTGGCGGCTGCTTGCCGTGCGAAGCGAGGGATTTCTTAATTCGCGAAGCGAGTTAGGCCTGTCTCGCGGCGCTCTGCTTCGCCCTCTCCCTTGCTTCGCCATGTTCGCTCGGAAAGCAGCCGACAGGGTCTCGACAAGAGGCTATAGTTAGCCCAGGTGGATAATGTATCTAATTACACTCCCAAGTACAACATGGCTATATATATTTATTTGTTTCTGTTTTGGCAATATACATACATATATTATATACATTTCTATTTTTTAAAAGGTTAATTCTTTCTTCAAAATTATTTTGTAAAAAAAAACTCTGCCTGTCAAGATGACAGAATAATGATGGCACAACTATTAGTTCCTTTCCTACTATTTCCTACGGTTTATTTCCAATTCTTCGAATGCCAATTCGTTCAATTGCCAACTCGTCTACTATCATTTGGTCTACCATCAGTTCGTTCACTATCCACATGGTCTACTTGCTAATCCGTCAATATACCATTACGTAATACCCAATTGGTCCAATAACCATTTAGTCCATATACCATTTGGTATATTTGGACTAAGTGTTAATTGTGCAAAAACGAATAAACATGAAACGAATATTAGACCAACTGGTTATAAGACGAAATGGTGATTTAAAGAAGTGATTATTGGACCAAATGGTTTGTTAGACAAATTGCTAATGGACGGAATGGCATCAGACTAAATTAAAGTGGACGCGTTGGCAGTAGACGAATGGGCAATTTATCTTTTATAATACGGAATTTAACGAAAACAGACATTTATAGACCTACATGTGATTATTTTCTTCCTTTAAACAAATAGTTTGCAGCAACGAATATTCAATACATTAATTTAAGGGTAAATCATATATTTTACATTCTTGGAGCAGAAAATAGAATAAAAACGACCAATGGAAATTTCCTGTAATAAATGCACATGAACAAAAATAAAATAACAGCATCAGCCTCTTCTTTGCTAATTTGTTCTGGAATTCATTGGGATTTTTCACCAGTCAAATTAAAATTCTAAAAATTAACTCCTAAAGATCTAGAAGTATATTTGTGGGACTGCATGTATAACAAGACTAAAATAAAAAAGAAACAGATGAAGTAAGAAAAGGTCTTTGGGCTATTTTCTTCTTTTTTAATTAAGGTTTAGAAAAAAATGCTACTTGGCAACATGTCTGTTTTGTAAGTTTGTTGCAACATAGAGTGGTCTACTCTTTCTGAAACGGACGTTAATTTTTTCGATCTTTCCCGAAGTGAAGTTGGCTGTATTCTGTATTCTCTCTTTTGATCGTAATAGGAATAAGCATCAGCTCATTTCACATGCATAATATGAAATATTTCATAATAAGTCATGACTACGCATATGTCAAAGAAGTTATAGTATCGCTTCAGATCTTTACATCTGTTCTGTGGTGTATTCGGTCTCAGCGACAAAACCACTTTTGTCTTCAGTCTTAAGGATATGCTTCGAGTAGCGGACGGAGGATTCTTCTTTTTCTTCAATGTCTTCCTCTGAACAATCAAAATCTGCGTATGTATGATGGATGGTGACATCATCTTTCTCCGGATCTTCTTGCTGTCCTAGTTGATCTTCAGGCACGGATTCGTATTCGGGATCATTGACGCGCTGTGAAAATATCGATGAAAAATATTGTATGGATGTTATTCACTTTTGAAATTATATCTTGGCTTGCTCCTAAAATCGGGTTTTAACTATGATGATTATGGGTAGATAACGATGATGATAGCGGTAGTGATAATGATTTTATGCATTAGTGTTATATAGGCCTAACTGATATACACACAGACTAGAGAATTAATATTTACTTCAACTTCCGATGCGACACCGTTGTCAATCGTCGCCTTTTGTGACTGGGATGGAGCTGTCGACAAGGGCGTCTTGTTAAAAGTTTTCAATCTTCTTGCACGATCTAGGGATAAAAGAAAAACCCAATAAGTTCTCGGCTCTAACAATTTGTATGCATATATTTACGCATTTTCTGTTGCACACTTACAGTTTCTGTTAGGTGTTGTATCACAAACAAAATTTTAATATCCACTGATCAAATTTTCATATAGAGGGTTAGATAATGTTTGCCATTGAATTGCAGTCATGATTTTTTTTTAATTCCCATACTTGTATGGCTATACACCGATCCATATAACACATTGAAAATTGTTTCGAATCGGTTCCTAAGGAATATAGTATATTTGACTCAATGAAATTATATTCTCGCTTTAATTAAAACGATATTATCATATATTAACTTTTATTCTCTTGATTCATGAAAAATGCATCGAATTCTTTAACGAAAATACCATAGGTTCCATCGATAGAATATATGCCAAGTAAATTTCAAATCGTTGTATATAAGATTAAACTAATAATTATAATAATGATATAGGGTATTTATATTGCGCACATATCCACCTTGTTAGGTGCTCAAGGCGCTCATATATTACCCGGCTAAGCTAGGCGTTCATAGCGCACACAGCTTTTTAAGGAATTAATTCCTACCGGTATACCCATTTACCTCACCTGGGTTGAGTGCAGCACACTGTGGATCAGTTTCTCGCTGAAGGAAATTACGCCATGGCTGGGATTCAAACCCACAACCCTCTGTTTCAAAGTCCGAAGACTAATCCACTGGGCCACAACGCTCCACTATTTCATTTATCCATTCCCGGATTACATTAACAAAATATTTTGAGACACACGCTTTACATGACAAAGTAAATATATTACGCCTAATATAATATATGCTTTAATTATAGATCATGAGAAATGTTTGCATATTGGAAGTAAAGCGGATGGGCTTCCAGAAATATGGAAATGGTTGTAAGAGACAAAATATCACAATTTTAAGTTTGGGTGAGAAAACTGATTATCACAGCTAAGTGAGGCGCTCCAATTTGAATTAAAAATTTGCATCAGTCATACATCAAAACTTTTTCAAGGATCTCGTACTAAGCTTTTCTATCATATTGCACGTATTCGGCAGCTAATAAAAAAGTATAACTCTGACAGCCAACGACACCCTTGAAAGCAATCATTTTTTAGCATGCTTGATACCATACCCCTAATATTTTCCAATATCGTTACGACTAATTTCTTGCAATTGGCTCATTCCCAAAAGAAGCGGAGATCATGGAGATAGAAAACCAAACAGAAAGCTGATGGATCTGCAATTGAAGGTACAGTATTTTGCCTGCAATTGACTTCACCTTTATTTCGCGTGCAAGAGTGTGGGTGAAAAGACATAAGATTTCTCCTACCCCTTTTTTTCTTCATCTTCAAACACATCGTAAAAGCAATCAAAGCTGCAAGGACAGCGACACAGGCACTGATGGGGGCGGTTAAATGTTGGCCAACAAATGCAGGAGTATTAACTGCATCATCTGGAGATTTAGAATGAAAGTTTGAATCGTAAATTAATTATTAGTCGTTACATGACATGTAAGCATAACCAAAGTTTAGTTCTGTTTAGAAGCAATTTGTCATTGATCAATACATTTTCTCTGTGACATAGTTTACCAGGATCCGGTCTAAAAAATAGTAGCAATTGATACAATCATAGGTCCATGATACAATCAACCACAATAATGGAAAGCCAGCAATGTCAGCATCTAAAATGCATGTTTCTTCGAAATATTTTAGAGATATGATGTAATATATTCCTACATTCGTTTTCTTGAGAATTCAGTGTGCTTATTTTTGTTTACAAAAGGAGATACACCGTAACTCTTTGCAAGGCGGGGCTCAGATGTGTGCTAAAGTAGACACCCACGGGTTTAAGCAGGAAAGTTTTAATTTCTCATACTACGAATCCACGGGCGGATCCTGTTTTTTTTTTTTTAATGGGGTTGCATTTTGTTCCAGGAAAAAAATTAACAAGCAAAAAAAAAATGTATGCATTTATTTTTTTTACTAAAATTTTGTAATTCATTCATTTATTGGTTACAGTTTTGTTCTTATAATCCCGGTAACTATTTAATAACCAAATTAATTATCAGAAAACTAGAAACATCTGTATGAAGCGCCTTATAAATGTTATAATCAGTATAATTGTTGTTATAAAAAATCTCCTGAAAAATCAGAGCGGGGGGGGGGGGGGGGGTCATAGGCCGGATGTGCCACGTAGGCCTACTGTCTGAATCGATGATATGAAAATACTACTTTGCTCTTTGTTAACTATACCAAATGTATGAGATTATTCTGTTTATAACAGGCCGGATGTACCACGTAGGCGTTGTGGCGTGCGCCTGTAATCCAAGCTGTGGGGAAGTTACAAATTGATGCAGAGGTTCGAGCCCTGGTCACGTCTTTCGGATGGTGACGTTAAAGGTCGGTCCCAGACGTAAATAATCATATCTGATTGATACACGTCTGACAAAACTCAAACACACACACACACACACACGTAGGCCTATTGTCCGAATCGATGATATAAAAAATACTACTTTGCTCTTTGTTAACTATACCAAATGTATGAGATTATTCTGTTTATAACGGAATGTCCATATCGAAGTACTTGTCAGTTTGGATATTACAATAGATCACAAGCAGTAACATTCTTCTGGAGAAAATGAAATTGAAGATCAACCAAATTCTGGATCATCCGATGTTCGTATTTAGACCTTCTTTTAGAGTTTAAAAAAAAAATCATCTGTACAACATCTTTATAGTTACGTACAATTAAATTTACGTTCGCCTGTTAAGGTATTGAACCGCTTCCACTTAATACTGATTCGAAACCGCCCTATTTAGATAAAAAATAAGCTTGTAATGAATTTTCTATTGGGAAAACTAAATTAAAGATATAATTCAATTTCTGCAATTCAACAACATACGATACTTCATAACACCTTTGGGCGTTTCATGAAAGGACTTTTCGGACGTTTTATTCGACAAAGTCCCATTTTATCCGACAGATACCATATCAAAAGTGCTTTTCTGCCAATCAGAATCAAGGAAAGTTGTCAGATCTGACAACTTTTTGGACAAAAATGTTGATGAAACGGTCCCCAGATGATGAAATCATTGATGTTAATTACTTTGGACAAATCAACTGGTTAGAAACACAGTGTGTTATTAAAAAAGTAACAGTGTACCCCAGAATACCAGAAATGCATTGACGTCTACTTACTCTCCTGGTCGGAGGTGGATATTTGAATGATCTCGCTGTCTTTGCTGACCCCGAGAGCATTCTGACTCTTCACGGTGACTAGGTATGTCGTAGACGGCCGAAGCCCTGCGATCGTGAGATGTGTCTGTGTTACTTCGGAGATGGTCGTACATTCTACGGTATCATTGACTAGACAAAATGTCACTGTGAACGTTTTAAACATTTCTCCCGACGCCGCGTTGCTCTCCCATGATATTGAGAAAGAGGTAGCTGTTATTGAGGATTCCACAACTGAAGCGTTATAGGGGGCTGCAAGTTGGTCATTATCTGTTGAAAAGGGAAGACAAGTCGGATTGAGCAATCATCCACCTACCTTTTAATGTTTTTTCCCTAATACCTTGATTGTTTGAGAAATTTTGATTTTAAAGTGCGTTTCTCTATTCATTTTTTTATTAACATTATTATTATCATTATTATATCTATTATTACTGGTGAAAGGGACATTTTCAGTAAAAAACAATTTTTTCTATGGGGGGGGGGGGGGAGGGAGGGCACTAACTCTTGGTGTCTGAGAAATAGATTTTAATATCTTTGTGATACAAACACGTTTTTTAATATATGTAATCTAAATATCACTTTATATGAGTAATTTGAGGTGTTATTAAAGCGGCAGTTGTAGAAATTCACACTAATTTCATGATTTCGTTCTCAGGTAGGATAGCAACTGTAATTTATCATTTTATAGATAATTTTCATATAAGAAAAGGGGCAAACGAGGTAGCCACTTCAGTTCCGAAAACTGCTCTCCCAGCGGTCCCTGCTAATGTTGTTACCCGGCTAAGCTAGCCTACCGATTCAGGTGCACACAGCTTTTTGAGTAATTATTTCCTGTCGATACCCAGTTATCTCACCTGGGTTAAGTACAGCACAGTGTGGATAAATTTCTTGCTGAAGGAAAACACGCCACGGCCAGGATTCGAACCCACGACCCTCTGTTCGGGCGAGAGTCAGAACCACTAGACCACGTCGCGCCCATATTGATATTAGTACTCTTTTAACTTTGATTTTGTTTCCCACCAAAGTTAAAATGCATCACATCCTATAAAGAAGAGACACCCCTAGCAAGAGCAATCCTTGACAAAATCCATGCCTTTTAGATGACACACATGAAATGGTTTAATATTGGCTTTTTAAATGACAAGTCCATCCCAACAAAAAAATTAATTTTCAATAAAAAAAAATCTCAAAACAGTTTTGCACATTCTGGTTGGTCTGCAAATGAGGTAACCGATGACGTCACCAAATCACTATTTATTTTGAACTGTATTATATGAAATACAGTTACAGTTACCATTGTTTAACATGTTATGGTTCAATAGATGATCCTTATTGTCACATCGCTAAGAAACTAAATATTTTATAATTCAGATAATAAGAAACACAATAAATAGTAAGTGTAGGATATCACTGATCATGACACTCATTTGCATATCACTGAGTTATGCATATATATTGTAAATGATAAACGAAACTTTAAAATGTCATACACTCTAAAAACACACGAAGAGGTCAATTAGCTCTTAAAGAGCGTGTATAGTGACTGCTCTTCGGGGAGCTGATTTTTTTCGTTCGAATTTGAACTAGACAAATTAGCACTCCGAAGTGCAGTTACTATACAAGCTCTTTAAGATAAAAAAAAAAATAGCACTTCGTTTTTTTATAGTGTAATTTTTTTAATTTTTTTTGCATCCGATTTTACTGATTTTTTTTGTTGTCTTGTTCTTGTTTATTTTTTTTTCTTATTTAAGTCAACATCTTTCTGGGATGGACCTGACCTTTAAGAAACAAAGTTTTACAGTCAACATCATTACACAAAAAGTTTAAAAAGAAACGAGACAAATAATTACCTTCATTGTAATGAATATCAGATGGCAAGCTGAAGAGGCCATGATGAACACTTCGCACTTTGATATTACCCACTGACCAGCCAGTAGGGATTGGGACAGCTCCCCCAACACCAACACAGTCGATTCTCAACCTTGGGTCGATTTCGTCTGTAGTGGTGGTGGCATTTACCAGTTGAAAGCAGAGACCAAATGGCAGTGGGCCATTCCAGGTATCAGGCCGAGTTATATCCACTCGGTTCTCTATGGTGTCATATACAGCCTTTATACCTGATTCCGTGGATCGCATATTGACGTAATGCATGTAATATATGAATTGAAAAACATAAATAAAATAAATAAATTGATAAATATTAAAGTAGTCAACCCAATTCATTTAAAAAAAGTGTATAACTCTACAAGTATTATATTACAAATATTCCAATATTCAAAGTAGGAATATTCATTTCGAAAAGTGTATAACTTGTTGAAGTATGTTTATCTTCACAAAAAGTATCTCAAAGTAAAAGAAGATTTTAAGACCGGTACGTATCATGTTTATGCTTTACATGATGACATTACGAACCGACCCTTAACATGCTCAACCTAAATTGAATTAAAATTAAAATTTGACAAAAAAGGTCTTCAATCATATTAAATAAAGGATTTCGTACCAGAAAAAAAGGTCTTCAAGCTTGTCAGGGGGGGGGGGGGGGAGATACGTCATTTGCATGAGTTGTGACTCGTTGGGGGGGGGGGGGGCAGACTGGCCCGCTGCCCCCCCCCCCCCCGTAGGTACAAAAAAACCCCATTTAAATCTGATCTTTCCTTACTCACCTAGTTCCGACGGAGCCAATGCTGAAAGATAAAAATACACAATAAATACATTTATTTTTTCACTCCTAATTTGATATTACATTTCAGCATTTTTA
Organism: Lytechinus pictus; assembly: GCF_037042905.1. NCBI lineage: Eukaryota > Metazoa > Echinodermata > Echinoidea > Temnopleuroida > Toxopneustidae > Lytechinus > Lytechinus pictus. The sequence goes on from NC_087252.1 coordinate 9,844,710, forward strand.
ATGTAAAGAATGTTTAAATTTCTACTAACCCAGACATGCCAGAAAAGATAACCATGTATAATGTATAATGTCTGTGCATTAGCGTTACAAATGACACACGATTGTAAACAGGAGTATTCATGCTTTCCAATGATACAATTTTTACATAATGATAAGGGCACAATAAAACATTTATTAACGCTCAAATTTGAGTTGCGGTACTTTTTGATGGGTTAGTAATGACGATATGGTCATGACATATGTTTTCCGCAAATTGGAGATTTGAAAGGTGTCAAGTTCTTTTTTTATGTACATGGTATGTATGAAATAACTCCCTAGGTTGGGATTACTTTTATTTAGATAGGTATCTATTATATTCGGGAATCCTTACGTTTTGTTACTATTTTAGTAGGGTCGCTGATTTTGCCAGTACCAAATGCATTCCTGCTCATTATAGTTACTCTGTAGACTGTCGATGGCCAAAGATGGGCGATTGCCAGTCTCGGCTGCGTGACATTGGATATCTTAGTGCAATTGAGGACAGTGCAACACTTCACGGTAAATGTTTCTGGATACTCATTTGAAGATGTACTTTGCCAAATGATTGTGAAGGAAGATGTGGTGACAGAATGCTTCAGAACGGCAACGTTGGTTGGTTTATCAGGTAAATCTGCGAACATGGAATGAAAGGATACCATGTGATCGTGTCATTTTATTCATTAGTCTATATGGAAATTAATCATTTAACAAAATCCAGTATTGTCTTATTTTGTATCCAAGGGGTGATAGATTCCCTGATTTTATAGTCGGCTATTTTGATTTGGTTACCACTAACTTCGACCGTTCAGGGAAATTATGTGTGCGAGTTAACCGGGGATATAAAGTGGATGTAAATGGTACGCCAGGGGTGTAACTTTCTACATGTATGCATATTTTAAGAAAAACTAACTGTATTATTAAAAACCGACCATTAGTTTATCTTCTCGAAATTAGCAATGTTGTTCTCCCCTCCAATTTTGTCCCCACATCACCCCTTTGAGAAAAAGAGAGACGGGCTATCATATCGTGTAATGAGCGCTGACATTCGATGATCAATACGTGCGAAAATTCCTTTCTGATGTGGCCACAGAGAGAATCACCAGTGAAGCGTTTTATCAACATGTTTGTCCGACGCGATATCAGATCTTGACAACTTTTCTTGATTCCCTATGAAATGGTCCCTTCATGAAAGGTTCCCCTGCATATCTCTTTAGTAAAACTTCTATATGCCTTTTTGCAAGAACGTTGAATAATACATTTTGATCACAAGCCGATCCAATAAAGATAAAAAGCTTTGACACTTACCTCCAACTCTCAAGGTAATATAGACTTGAAGATTATTTGCCAGCCCCGGGTGCTCGGCTAAACATGAAAAAATTTTACTGTCGTCGTCGAGGGTGGGAATCAAATCGACCTGCCTTGATGATGTCATCAATGACGTATTACTAGTTGCTTGCAAGTTTCTCTGATTATAAATAATCGATTTAGTGACGTCACTTACGAACCACGTGATAGTTGCATGTGGATGAGATGGGGAGGGCACAGAGCAGTTCAGACTTCGACGTTGGTTATTGGTAATATACAGAATTAGGCCCGAGTTAATGGAGGTACAAACACCGCTGATGTCCTCTATAATTAGTTTGGTTGGTGGAACTATTTTTTTAAATGAGAACAGCCATGAAAAGAAATTAGTACTAGCGAAATATAGTATCACTGCTATGACGTATATCGAAGCTCACCGAATGGGTGATTAGTAATGTTAATGGTTTTGGCAGGTCATTACCTGTAAGTAACAAACTGGCATGCTTATGCTTGGGGTGAATATATTGCCTTCTTTAAAGATTTAAGTTTTAAAATCTAATTCCATTTTTTTTTTCAAACGAAACAAAACTTCAAACAAAACAAAAGTACATAAGATTAAGTAACACCAACTATTACTAAAGTACTTCAAACATGAGTCTATCCCAACTATGGCGTAATTTCCTTCAGCAAGAAATTGATCCACAATATGCTGCACTCAACTCAGGTGAGGTAAATGGGTACCTGGCAGGAACTTATTCCTTGAAACGTAGCCCGCGTAACAGCTGCACTGCTAAAGCAAGGGTAATTATGCTGCATATACTGTAGAGCGCTTAGAGACTTCTGACAATGTAAGTATTAAGTGCTATATAAGCAGGTATAACTATAAGGCGAATGATAATGATGTAAAGTTTTGGAGTAAGTCCCCTTGGCTCTAGTACAAGTATGAGGCTCTACACGAAACAGTCTACACGGATTAAGGTCATATATTCAATAAAAGCATCGTGAAGATGATTTAACTTATATGTTAGACAATTTACCCAAATTATACAGTGCGTCCCACAAAAAAGTAAACCCGTTTTCAGAGATGATTTCACAATTATTACACATGTTTTTAACATGAATTTAATACTCATGGTAAGAGTAAAATGTCATCTTTAATTTGAGACCAGCAGTATAAAAAATTAGTCATGCATGGCAGATTGAAAAAAAAAAATATTGAGGCCTATCATGCAGAAACAATTTGTGTTAATCTGAATCCGTTATCATTTCAAGGATCAGTGAGAAAAAAGTTAACAAAGGGTACAAGAAATGCTAATGAGCCAATCGAATAAGCAAGGTTGTGGTATCAGGACCAATCTTGTCCAATTTTTCTGCCCAACCTGATTTTGAGAATAGAATTTCAAACCCATCTTGCTCATTAATGAGTCAAGTGTTTGTCACATATAATGTATCAAAATGTAGCGGAATACTTGAATTTTAGGATGATGTAAGTGAAATGCCATAATCAATTGCCTTTAAAGAAAAAGGATGTTGGAATCACGCCTTCCTTTTTTTTTCTGGGACGCACATGAATATACGTTGATATGAAAAAAAACAATCAACTTTACAACCTAAAATGATTTGCAGTAATCAGACGACATGGCAAATCACACACAAACGCACTCCTATTTATTCGTACGTGTACACTATCTCGACCCCCCCCCATATATACACACATGTGTGCTTACCCTTTTTCTTCTCAACAGAGTCAACATACACACGCACCATACCCCACACAACATCTCAACCAGACACTTACACTCACACTTCTCAGTCAAGGACTTGGTCATTTGCTTGCAATTTACCCGCATTCATTTGCCCTGCATAAGAACTAGTTTGCTATATGAATCTTACAAACTGCTTTGAAAGGTCAATTTCTAAGAGAACACGTACATAGCATTTCACATTATCATTATTTTTTTTGATATAAACTTTTATCATATAAAACATGCGAAACCGAGAGACATTAACTTGTATTCATCTTCTTAATTGGGCAATACATAATAACAATAGGTCTGTAACGAGCACAATTTCATATTATCAACCATGGAGTGTCTTGCAGCTAGTCCAATGTTGACCCGTTCAGAATGTATTCTCATGATTATTTTAAAATAAAATTTACACTAGATGGGTCAATATCACCATCCAACATAACTATGCTTATCATAGGGGAGCACTCATCAACAATTACAAATTTCTTTCATATTTTTTATGATTTTGGCAGCTTTTTCCAATTTACTTTTTACATAAACACACATAATACACACACGCATCCTTTTACATAGACATACGCGAACACACATGCATAACACCCACAAAATTCAGTAATTCAAGCATGGTCATTCGAAGAAAAGAACATAATTATTGTCATGCTTTGTCCTAATCTTTCTTTCAGCTTGAGCTTTCAAATATTACATTTTGTGGAGATGTGGATGATACTGACCATCAAACTGGATATGTGCACGATTGCAAGTGATGCTTTAGTCTTGGAGTAGCTCTATGCTTTAATGGATTGAGTATGAAAACAACTTCATACTTTATATAGGGAATTATTCATCCGAGGTTGGACTGGCGTTACTATTTTTCCCCGAGGGAGGAAGCCCCTAGGGGGAAATAGTTATTTTGCCAGTACAATCGAGGATTATAATTCCCTCTATACTTTCGAAATTAAAATACCTGGTATATTAGTTGTATATCCTACTTTAATAAGTTAGAGCAATAGATCTAGATAATCTAATTATTGTACTCGTAGTTCATCCATTTTTAATCTAAACCAAATAAGATAACCCGCTGCGCTTACTGACATACTTCTCCAGGGAGCTGTTTCATAAAGCTGTTCGTAAGTTAAGAGCGACTTGAACGACTGGAGATCCTTTCTTACGCGCTTAACCATCGCCTATGGTGTATACCATTTACCAAAAGAAAGGATCACCAGTCGTTCTTATCTTACGAACAGCTTTATGAAACACCCACCTGAAGCGCGCGGAACGCGTATTAGTGCCTACGCCGTCATATGTGACGTCAATGATGGAATAATAAAGCAATATCAACTGGCCTCTGGGCGATACGACATATATCGCCCGAGTTGTAGACGAGGGTGGTATCAATTTAGTGAGGGCGATGTTTGTCCTTTTCGCCTCCAGGCCAGTCAATATTGGTATTATTAACCAACTCAGACATCTAGAGCAAAAAATCGTTAAAATTCAGATATTTTAGAGTTTAAGAATTGGAATCTATTTTTGTCATGTTGAGCAGACAGGGCCTCTTGGGCCATGTTGACGTAATTGAAATGACGCGTCCCTGACCTGGGGTTGCAGTATCCAGTGTTGTCTCAACTTGATTGTGACGAATCGCACTCGCGATTCAAGGACGCGTACAAAAACGCGTAGATTACGCAGATGTTAACTCTCTGCCTTATTGCCCGATACATTTCTACGCATTTTCTCCTAGACTTTCCTGAGCGGGCACCAAATTTGTCCGTGGTTAAACAAGTGGAAACTTATTGACCAACCACTTGGTCACAGACTTATGCAGGCATCACTGTATTAAAGTTGGCCCTGCTCAGATGTCTGATACGGTTAATAATACACTTTTCCATCATTGACGTCACGGAATAGTAAATTTCGTCTAGTGGACGTTTCATTCCAACATCATCGAAAAATAGTGATAATATGTTTGGTCACATGATGCTATTTAAACCAATCAGCACACAGGATTAAATTCTTGTAGGACATACTGTCAATCAAATGGGCTTGATGATGGGGTTCAGAAGATGATTAGACATTTAGGATAAGAATCCTACATCAAGTTTGACACATTTTAGAGAACTTCCCGTTTACAGTCTGGTTAATCATATTCATATAAATATTTACATTGAATATTATGAACATTTTTATTGGTATGCATTTGTGACTCTAAATGCCAAGTGATTAAATTATTGCTCAACCTTTTGGGTAGTGATAGTAGTATTTCATTGCCTGATGAAGGACACCATAATACAGCTAAAAACGTTTTACCATGACATTCTTTATAAGTTATATTTTAGTACTTGTGATCTTACTTGCAATGTCCAGTAGGAAACTCCTTTGTATCAAACTCCCTTTCAAAACAACCATGCATGTATACACTCCTGTATCTCCCTGGACCACTTGATGAATCATGAGGTCGACTCCTTGAGCTAATGATCCAGCTACGGCATACTTCCTTAGGTTGAAAACGATAATGCTGCAGGAAGGTAGATCTGTGCCATTGCATTGCTCCACAGTGGATACAGGTACCCGATGTCCTTCTTTTGTCCAGGTAGCCCGTGCGAAGTCATCAGTTGTTGAAGAGAAGGGGCAATTCAGTAGAACGGATTGACCGATTCCAGTCATAATGTCTATATCCTGAACATTCGCTAATATTATTCCTGTAAAAGTTAATGATAGTTTATGTAAAATAGGTTTTCTAAATGTACTCTTGTTTACATTTGAAGTATCTTTGGTCTTTATGTAGTAATCTTATCTATGTGTGTGTCAGGAAAATCTGCACAAAATACACAAGGGCACCGGACAAAATGGAAACGCGTGGACCTGAATGGTGAAAAGTACATGCATTTTAAGTAACGATATTACTTTGAAGATATGTTTTCATTTCTAGCATCCCCTTCCCCACACACATACCTTGGCCATCACTTTACGTGTAGTTGTGAACCACATTAAATACGCATATTTTTTTCTTCTGTTATACCTTGAATTCAGGGGAAATACGTAGAAAATAGAGTCTCAAAGGTAAACCCCATATCGAAGGACAAAACGTAATTCAATCAAATGCTGAATACATCTGAAATAAAGGGGCCTGGAACTATTTCTTAAAACGAGGGTGAAAGCTTTGTTGTCTAGCACCCCCTCCTTCTTCCACAAAAAGTTATTCAGTCCAAAAATGATGAATGTAATTTTGGTAAGAAAAACATTACAACGCAAAAAAAAAAAAAAAAAAAAAAAAAGCAGGGGGGAGGTTACTCCAAAACTAGAGAAGTTTGGCCAAGGAAATCAAATTGGCAAGCTAAAATAGGGGGTGGGGTTCGCTCCCAATGCAGGAGATGTGGTTCAAATCTGTACAATTTTAGCATACCCTGACCACGCTAATTTGAAAGGGGTGGGGGTGCTGCGTATGCGTATGGTGTATAGCATACGCAGCATCCCCACCACCCCGGGCCTTGATTGAGCGTGCACACTCCACGAATTACACACTTGTTCTTCTTCGCATTTGACATGTGCTCTAACGTGCAGTGCTTGATGGATCACATTTCACATGAAAGTCAGTCAACATGGCCGATGAATGTACTGGGACCAACATGCTAGCCATTATAGTTTGCTAAAACATTTTCTTAAGAGATTATTTTTTATATTAAACAGTAAAATTACTTTTGGTTGTCATAGCATGGCATACTAATGTCATTTTTTGGAGTGGTAGATATTGATTGTTTATTAAACATCAAATAAGTGACAATTAAAATAGACAAATGTGAACGTAAGCGCGTGCCTCTGCCGGAGGCTACTAACTTTATAGCCATCAGGGCCTCTAGAACATTGAGTTCTTCTACTCCTGATTGCTTGCAATAATCATGCTTCTACTGTTGGTATTTGCATCATCAATAGAACAAAGACAATGTTAAAGAAATAAATAGTGAAAACGAAAACAAAATGCACTTACCCGCTAAATTAAGTCCTGTCAGGCATAATAGTGATGTATGTAAAAGGAACTTGCGCATCTTGTGAAATAAAAACGAAATTGGCTTCCCCAAATAGTACATAATAGTTAATATGCCTAATTCCTGAATTTTCGTAGATAATCTCAAACACGAAAGTAAAGATTTAATTCATGTATGAATTAATCGATAGATAAATGATCCATCTATCTGCATGAGCTAAACTAATATTCCAATCTCACTGCGTAATGTCAAGTGAACAGGGAAAGCACTCTACACTGTATGTGATCAAAGCCTGAAACGCTAATCACATCTCGCCTATTTTAGAGGATTAATTAATGGAACGCATTCAAATTCTTAATAGTGCAATTAAGACGTGGAATGACTTGATGAATGCTTGGTGCTTTTTGAATGACCATTGGTAACAAAGTAATGGTTTTTATCGGTCTAGAGTCAATTTTAACAAAGCGACTAATAATTAGCTGTAGTTTTTACATCTATCAGCATGTACAGTTCAGGTTTCACCAGGTTCTTTGGTACAGAGAAATTTGACAAGCAAAAAAAAGGGGGGGTCATTGCAGAATATAGGTCATTTTTGCTTACATTTCTCTATTTTTCAACACACACATACACACCAGAATTCCAGGGGGTGCTGCCGAAACAGAATAATACGCGTAACACCCCGAAGGAAAAACCCAGTAGGCCTACCCCGCTTCCCAGGGCCATGATTAAAGGCGTAGAAGTGAATGTTTTCGAACAAACTACATGAACCTAAATATTGGATATGTCAGTCTAGATTTAGATTCATTTATTTTCTGCCAAAAAACGTTACACAGTCAAATATTTTGAGAATTTTTAATGAAACATAAAAGTATAATAAAACAGTTGACATTCAGTAATTAAATCATGGACTTTGTTAAAAACTTACCGATGTAGCAAGAACCGATCAAAGGGGACAAAAACGAAGTACGAAGACAAAGGCGGCTTACCTAAAAAGCAATTTTTTTAAGAGTGCAAACACCCCGATGCTTAAAGTTTTTACGTAAAGAATCGCATCTATAGTAACTAATGGAGACAAAAAGGTAAGAAATAGAGCGAATATGACACAAGAAACAGATAGTAAAACATGATAACAAGAGATGAATATGGCTAATATCGTTGGCAGGACAAACAGGGAGAATGTGATATTCTTTTGCTCCAAGGATCGGCATCGATTTTCTTTTTTTCATTTCCATTCTTCGAAGAAATTTGATTTTGATAAGTTCTGAATGGAAAACAATGAAGAATCAACGATATTAATTCAAATTTGTCATTTTTGATAGTCATTTTTTTTTTGGGGGGGGGGGGGGGATGGCGTGTAAAACGCAGTCCAAATTTAGAGTGTAAAATGTTTTGCCGAAAGTAAAACAGATTTGGTTGAGAAAGAACGTTGAAACATTTTCTTGAGTGCATCATCCTTTTCTGTTCATAATATACGTCATTCCAAATATTTATTTAAATTCCTGCCATAGTATAATGACACATAGTCCCAATATGAGTAAATGCATTTCCTATATGATGAAATTTGAGATTTTGGAAATCTAGGCGGAAACCCCTAATTTACATTTTTCATTTCATACTCCAGCTGCAGGTTATATAATTCCTTTGTAGGTCTGTCTTAACACAGAAAAATTAAACACGTTATTAAACAGACCTGGGTAATGCTAAGCTGTCAATTTATTTTATGATGTTTCACATAATGTTCTTCCTGCATTTTGCTCGCTGATCATAATGTAAGGACTTAAAGTGCAGTATCATTAGACCAGTATCAGTTTCCGTCGTACCACTTACATGAACACTAAACGATTGTAACAACTGTCAATATTAGGGGCGTTTATACACACGAATAAATGACATTTGATTCGCGATCTTAAGTAGACGTATTTAATGGGGCAAGTGGCCTACATGTTTTCATTTTTGTTAGTCTTCTAGACCTGGCATCTAATCATTTTATTGATAGCTATCGTCATTGTATTATGAAGATGTGTGTTTCGTTGTAAAGATATTACCAATTATAATATTAAAGGGATATTCCAGGCTGAAAATAATATGATTTGACTGAACAAAAGAAAGAGTAGACAAGCAAAACACTGAAAACTTGATCAAATCGCACAAGGAATTATATAAGATTTATGACGTTTTAAGTAATTGAATTATTTCGGTGAAACAGGTTTGTGCATGTGTTCATGAATATTTTATTGAGCAAATTGATGGTTTCATATTTCCAATTGTTCTTTTTATTAAATGAAATCATGTTTATGCACGTTTTTTCTTAAAGATTGATAACAAAATTTATTGCCAACTGAACAAATAAATTATATATTCAATGTTGCAACCTTTTTAATCATAAGGGAGACACATTATACACATATATATTTAAATATGAAATAATTATGATATCATGTAATAACATGATAAAGAAGATAGAGGGAATTCGACATAATCCGCCCACCTAATGACTATTCATCACAACATACATATAACTGTTTACACAAATATCACTAGTCTTTAAAATTTAATAGATAAATTATTTGTGATCAGATTCTCATTGAATTCACAGCACATGCGTACTAAATGTTATTCCAACTATTCCAATAGATATAATTATTTTCAGCCTGGAGTACTCCTTTAGTTGTTTTTAAGGGTTGTAGGCCACTCAATATCTAGATGATGTCCCCTCTCTCCCTCATGTCCCACCAAATTTGCCAATTCAGGGAGCTAAAATTTCTTTTACATATCCCACCAGAGTACTTTTGCCCACTTGGGTTGTAACAAAAGCAATCACATCTTTCATTGTAAGATGTGTGACCCATTTCGGCTGGATCTATGAAAATCTTTTGTAATCCGAGATTGTCTTTCACAGGAATTCTGCAAAAAATGTTAGACACGATGTTTGAGCGCGTCACTTTAACGTTCGATTGTATAGATTTTTAAATAACATTTTAAAATTTTGTGACGATTTGTCTTAAATATATATTGAAAATCCTGTTTAACATTTTAAACAGTTGTTAGAGTTAAAGGCTTAAACAACCTGCTGAAAGCTTTAAATATCATTTTCTAAAACCATTTGTAAGTAGCTGTAAACCCTGACAGATTATATAAAATTGCATTTATTGCCTTGTGTATAAGACAGGAGAAATTTAGCTTGAACAATGGTTGAATTAATACATCCACAAGGATTTATCAATATGAAAAAAAAAATCGCACAACATAATAAACATTTTTAATTTAAGAAAAACAAAAGAAATAAAGCTTTCTTCATTGCAACAAAATTAGGGTAGAAGAAGGAAGAAGGAAGAAAGAACTCTGAGAAGAGAGTTAGATGAACGATGAAACGTTAACATATTAAAAAAGTACCCATATTCTACCCTCACTGCATACCAGCAAAATATGAAATCGGCTCCACGGCTTATTCTTTGCGAGATATTTGACGTTCTTAAATAAAAGAAAATCACACAATTAAATAAACGCATGGTAACACAAGCATATTTCCCGTATACTGTTTTATTCTGATTTAAACCAAGCACAGACACATATCATGTCAATTATAGCAACTCAAATTATAGCAATTCAAATTATAGCAACATAATAATAATTTCAGTTGTTATAAGGTAGCAGGAAACAGCCCAACACCGCTCATCACACTTAAATGCACATGTGCAACCGCAATCACATCCATACACACACACTTTTTTTCAACATGTTCTTATTCAGGATTTCATTCAAATGAATTACATAAACTCAAGATAAATAAAAAAGAATACAAATCTTCCTTTTATATCAACAAGAATAAACAAAAATATTCACCTAAAAATGAATCAAATAAGGATGGAATGAAATGCCATAAGAATATACTTTTATACAAAAAAACTAAACTAAGCCCCGACCCTCTATATTTTTAATTAAAAAAATAATCAACATTGAATGATTAGCATGGAAAAAAAAATCAACATTTTATCATTGCATCCCTAATCCAATTTTACACCAAGCTTCGACATACATTTACATACGTATACACACATACACCCACCCACCAAAATACTCACATACACAAACATAATATATACAAATCTGCATATGAACGTTTAATTTTTCGCGAAATAGGAAACAGAAAAAAAATGAAACTGCAAATCAGATACAAGAGAAGGGGATATTGAAAAAAACTAGTAAAAATCAACATCAACATTCACACCGTACACACAACCTCTCACACACACCCTCTACTTAACCCAAACCATGAACTAACTGCGCTCACATCCTTTTACCATTTACTCAACTGTTATAACAATTACATAAAATAGTACATTACATATGAACACAAGCATATGGGATTTGGAGATAACGTAATAGCAATATGCTTATCGAGGTTAGCCCCCATTAATGTCATTATCAGAGTTAAATCAGTTTTAACTAAATCACAATATTGTACATCTTAATCAGTATCAATTGTAATTATTACTGATACAGACAATTTTGGTCATCTTAAGTGAACATATTTTTTACAGAAAAAAATATAATTATTCACAAAAGTCTTTATAGAGAACTTATTTGCTCTTACGCAGTATATACAATACCTAGTTAATTATATTAACCCTTTGGCATTATTTTTTACCGATTTGCTATATATCTTGCGACTGGGGGGTGTTTCTAATATTACTTGGCAGATGATTCCATGAAGTAAGGCCAAAAAAAATGAAATCGATTTTTTTTTCCCAAATTGGTGCTTTTTTGTCAAGATTCACATTCGGCTTTTCTCTATTACTGTTATTGTAAGGGTTATCTGTGACTGAAAAATAATAAATAAAACTATGCATTATTAATTTCATCGTGCATAAATATCCATATCAAACATTGGCATTATTGGAAAATATTGAGAATTGTTAGATCATAAAATGAAGGAGCAGAAGTGTGATGGCTGCACGTCATTATACAGTGTGGAAAAAAACGAAAGCAAGATTCAGTGTAAATTTCTTGATCATAAATTTGCTTTGTGAAATGTACATGAACGGAAAGATATACTTCTCTTCTTTCATATGAAGACCATCTCAACGTTCATATGCATGCATGACTGAGTTAGAACAATGGAAAGTGGTATTACCAAATTGCAATTTTGATTTTTTTTTTCAATATTCAGTTTTTGCTTTTGATGCTGTCTTTTTCGGAAAACAAAGTTCATAACTTGAATATCCATCATTTCTTCCTTCATATGAGACATCATGCGTTAAATATGATTGCCACATGGTCGAGAAAAAGTCGCCTGAAAACACGCTTGATTACTACCTGTTCCACGAATCGTTGAAAAACAAGCATTTTGTTTTCCCAACAAAGTAGCAGACAAAGGGTTATGTTTTTTCATAAAAGGTTTTTGTCAATACTTATACCAAGAAATAATCTTGATTCCACACACTCTGATAATGTTTTATTCAGTGATAGTTGTCCTGATATCAAAACATAGTTTCTTCTTCCTTAAAAAAAAACATACATATATATTTAGTTTTTTTAACATTAATTGTTAATTTGTTGGCTCTGCGCCATGCTGTTATATTCTTTAGATTGATAATAATTTATAATAGATCAATTTACATGTATACAGTCCGTATCAATAAAACGGTACAGTTCTGAAAAAGTCTATCAAATCTTTGATTGAAATTATGCCATTAGAAAAACAAGTTTCGTTCATGCTTGAGCGAACAAGAAACGTTTTTGTCAGGGTAAAAAAAAAGGCTTGCGCCAAATGGCAAAAAATGAAAATATATTGATAAGATTTCTAGCTTATCAGCAGCCTCCTCTTAACATTTTCATTATCTTTACCATGTTTTTTTAATTATACTGTCAAAATTAATCTACAAAGCTCTATGTATTGATTAACTTGAGCCAAGGAAGGAATACATTTTTATTCTTAAAGGCTATTTTTGTCATATTGGGGCGATGGCTGAATTTTGGGGGCATTTCCCTGATTTCAAGGGGTACTTTTTCCCAATTAGTCATTATGCTCTGAAAGCATATCTCACTATTCTGATGTATGTCTTTTTGTCTTTTCATTTAATTAGGCTATATTTTACCATTGAATATTCCTTCATAAGTATAAAAAAAACTTTTATGTCATCCCATGCTAGGAGATTTGGATTGGTAATGGGGAGAGCCTGTAAATTATTAACAATTTATTGTATTATGTGCAACAAAGATTATGATGCCTTTGCGAGACATGAATCCTTTTGTCAAGGGGACATTGATTCCTTGAACAAGTTAAATTGTGTGCTTGACAGGACAATATTAAATAACATGAAATGGCTCATGATTTTCAAAGGCACTAAAACCTTTGTAGCACAAAATGAAATGATTTTAATGAATTACAAGCTCTCCCATTAACAAAGCAAATCCACTTACCTGGGTCAACGATTCTATGAAGGAATGTTCAATATTAAAATACTTCATATTAAAAAAATAATAATTTAAGTAAATCAATAATCTTTGTAAATTAATTTTGACAAAATTCAAAAATTCAAAAATTATGACAACGACAATGAAAAGGTTAAGAGGAGTCTGCTGATTAGCAAGAAGTCTGATGATCGATATTTTTTTCATTTTATGCCATTTTGGCGCAAGCCTTTTTTTAACCCCTGACAAAAGCGTTCCGTGTTTGCTGAAGCATTAACGAAACTTATCTTTCTGATGGCATTTAAAAGATAAGACTTAAAGGGGGAGTGAACTCTGTGTGGTCTCTCATTGACTGTGTGTTATAAATACATAGTCTTAAAATCTACGTTTTCAGATATATACAAATACTACAGATAATAAATAGACCTATAATTGTATTTTTATAGAGAAACTAAAATGTTTTGAGAGGTAATTGTTTTGCTACTTGGTAGCATAATTATTGCGGTATAAAATGTATTAAATAGTTAATTAGCATGTCGTTATTCAGGTTGGTCTATATTACTAGACTACACTAGCATTATGGGTCAGGAAACTGGCCAGGTATGAGTAGCTAAGGACTCGAGATGGCGCTATTGGTTCTTATCTGTTTTAAGAGCAACTATGAACATAAAAATAGAGACATTATGATTATAAAAAAAAATTGGATGGACTTTTCAAAAACTGTCCCGTTATTATTGATAGGCACTGTATAGTGCGCGAAATGTTAATAAGTGACACAGAGATGACACAGTTAATAACCTTTGAACATGCAGAATTTATACAACATATTCAAAAAATGTATTCAAAATATAACTATATGATGAAATTTCCCCTACAGCTCTTTCAGCTCTCTACTAAATGTATTGGATGAGATATACTGAAGCATCTTTTATTTTGTGCAATGAATGTCAAATTTTGCTCTAAATACGAAAATGAAAGAAATAACAAGTTTGTAATTTCAAAGTTAAATTTAGTTGAAAAAAAGCTATAGTTCAAATTAAAATCAACAAGAAAAATTTCACTTGCAGGCTGTTGGACTAATACATCTTCATCGTAATTATTATTAAAATTCATAGTTTTATTATCATTTATATACATTTCCTTCAATTCAATAACCAAAAAACATTCGTAAACTGTTCATTTTGAAATATACATTGTTAAACATCAGAAAAATCTCCCGTGCATAATATTTACAAGAATACAAAAAAAGTGAACACTAATTATACCTCTACCATGCCATAATGTGTTATTATTGCGATTACATCTATGAATACGCATTTTCATCATTGTGATTTTTTTCTAGTTGCTAAGAGTTGTGCCAAAAAAGTCATAAAGTTGTCGATTCCACAGTATCACATCAACTTGCGAACAGTCTTCGCTCATAAGTGTGATTATGGCGTGCAGATGTGGAACTACTAGATGATTCTTGGGGATGACCTACTGTAGGCCTTCCATCCAGTAGGTGCTGGTCACTGAAGGATATAATCAACAAGTAGTTATAAATTGGTCGATGTCCTGCCATCGCCAGACCTTACTCCCTTTGCGAGTAAAGGTATGATATCCCTCGCTTCGATCGGGATAGAACTACCGCTAAACCTCGACAAGAGGTTGCTTACGAATGAGATTTCGTACTACTCGTGACACTATTAATGACGCTGTTACATGGAGTCTTTGTTTAATTTTGGTATAATTTTCAACGACTTTTGTGAAGTTGTGGAAATAAGGTCTTATTTTTGATAATTTCCTTAACTTTCACCATGATTCCATTACACATATACAATCAATAGTTTTAGAATTTATTGCACTGAATTAATGTTACGATCAATCTTTTTTTTTCGTGAAAAAAAATGAAAAAAAAATCACTGCATGATCAACACGCCCTTATTTTAAAGAATTGTTTGCTTCTTAAATATTTCTTTTCTTTTTTTACATCCTTATTTTTTTCTTTATTTTATTTTATTTTTCCTTCGCTTTTTTATTTTTTTTCTTCGTTCTTTTTCTTTTCTTGTCTCATTATTTCTTGTCTTTTTCTTCCTTTCATTCGTATTCTTGACTGTTCTTTACTTTTTCCTTTGTTTTTCTTTTTTCTGTTTTTATTATCTATATAAGTGTTTTTTTTTCTCTCCTCTTTTTTGTCTTCTTCTTTTGGATGCCTCTTTCACTTGATTTTGCTTTTTAAAATACTTCCTGCAATTTTCTTCTATTGCATTATGCTTTAGAAAAAAATGAACTGGATGTAGGGCATGAGTAAAAGGGGAAGGGAAAAAAAAGAAATGATAACAATAGAATAAAAAAGATAAAGAAAAAGTGTGAAATTAGTCTTCAATCCAGACTCGGTTATTTCAATAGTTAAAAATCTTTACAGCTCATTCCCGTGGATGGCCTCACTGTACAGATCATCCTTTCCTCGAGGCCCAGTTATTTAAATGAATTTAAACATATCTTCAAAACTAAGATCCAACAATTTATCTTCATTGGAAAATAGAAGATTATGCTTTGAGCATCTACATAAGTTGGGTTTGGTGCTTTATAACTACTCATACTTTGTATTCATTTCTTAGCGATGCATGGCATTGGTATACATTACTACAAATGTTTATACAAAACGCCGCAAATGAATATTTGGTCGACGGTCACAAGAACTAAAGAATCGGCTCGGTGTAAAAAGGGCAGAGGTAAAAATGGCAGAGGTAAAAATGGTGGAGGTAAAAATGACAAATATAAAAGTGGAAAAGGTAAAAATGGCAAAGGTTAAAATGTCAGAGGTAATAATGGCAGAGGAAATAATGGCAGAGGTAAAAATGGCAGAGGTAAAATGGCAGAGGTAAAAATGGCAGAGGTATTTGATAACACTTGAGTTTTTTTTTTTTTCTTGGACTTACATGCACGACCTTCTCATGTCAAATCGCTCTTCTATACTCAACTTTGAAGAACACTTTGGATCCCAAATACTATACTTAACTCATTACAGGGGAAATTCACACTGACATAAAGTTTATTAAAATGATATTGGTGTCGGTTTTAGGGAATCCATCAAAGATTTAAAAAGCTACTAAAATTATGCCTGTTGATGGGGACGTCATCTGTGAGCAGTTTTCCCCATATATGGAGTAATAAAAGAATATCAATGAAATGTCATTAAAAAAAAAAAAGAAAATGGTTTCAAATGTACCTTAAGTATATTAACATACAAATAATTTAACATCCACTCCGGAAAGATTTTTTTAGCAATCATGAACCACTGATTAGAAAAAATGAAAAGTAGACATTTTGGTGCAGGGAATACGGGGCAGTTACTGGTATATGACGTTACAGATTGAAAATCAATCTTTTAATAACTCTTAATCTTTGATTGGTTTTCCGCAAACCTTCACTAATATATGTATACTTGTATATATATTTTTTTTACAGTAAACCTTTTGTCAGGGTGAATTTCCCCTTCAAAACAGGTCGTTAGAATGGTACCCCTTTCATATTGCGCTTTTCACCGGCGAACTTCACCGGCGAAGTTCGCCAGCGAAGGAGAAAGTGTCCAGTATGAAAGGTACACAGGAGAACTTCACCGGTGAAGTTCGCCGGCGAACTTCTCCACCTCTAGAGGTGGAGAACTTCGCCGGTGAAACTGTTTCACCGGCGAAGTTCACCGGTGAAAAGGCCAGTATGAAAGCAAACCGGAGAACTTCTTTTCTTTAATGACGTCAGAGGTCAATTTTTTCTCTCCCAAAGTCCCCTGTACCGAGATTCCGCGCGCGATAGTTGCAAGTTCAGCTGAATGCTATGGCCAAGTAGATACCCTCGAACATGATTTTTTTTTTACTAACAATATTTATATAAAAAGCAATTTGTACATGTATAAAATGCGCTAAAATATAAAAACAAGGTGATATTGTTTGTTTTTCTCGTAATACTTCCAAAATATGTTGTAAATAATTGTTTTTATACCGTTTGTAATATAGGTAAGAAGTAATGTATACAATTTTCTTTCGTATGTTCTGCAATCGCCCGTTGACTTTCGCCGGGGAAGAAATGTCAGTGCGAAAGGGTACATTTTTTTCTTCGCCGGGGAAGTGAGGAATGCGAGGCGGAAAAGTTCGCCGGCGAAGTTCGCCGGTGAAAAATGAAGAGGGCAGTATGAAGAAACATCTCTGTAAATTTAAATCCCTGATTCGCTTCACACTTCAAAATTCATGCGGTACCCGTTACCATAGAAATTAGTTAAGGAAGTTGTTATATATAAGAAGAATTGTAAGAGCAATTACATTAATTTATTTAGTGATCTTCTCTATAAGGATATTTTGGGGATATTTTGGAATGATTAAGAATGTTCCAGAAGGCTCTATAGTACAGCTGTGTTACACATTAGTAATCTTTGAATAATCTTTGTTATCTCTGGTATGTCCCAAGAGAGACAATACAGACTGCTAAACAATAGAGATTGCTTTACAATAGCCTTGTATTGGTAGTGGAAATAAACAATACGCTTAGCTATTTTGCTGACACTGTTGATTTCAATGAGGTCATTCAAGAGTGTTCTAATTGTAGACTGCTCTAGAAATGGGCAGAATGTTCTTTATCAGACAATAGAAGCCTCTAGAATAGTGAATACTAGAATGATCTAGAATAGTTGAAATGTGTATATATAACTGGCGGTTTCTTCAAGGACATCATCATATCAGATCAGAACTCCGAGTTTCACGCCAGACTTTATGTCAGAGCAGAGTTTATTTCCACCTTGAATATTTATCTTCGGTAGAATTATTTGAACACCATCAATGAACTGTTTGCCGTTATTTTGAGAGAGGAATTCTCAGTTCTCATCGAGATCATCAACCTGTTCAATGAACGCTTTTCAACCCATGGATTACTGAAATTGACTGTTAATCATCATCAACATCGTCTTCACGGACATTTCAACTCGTTACAGTGATTCTTATTATTCATCGTGCTTCAACATCAGTTTCATCATCGCCATCATTGTGGACTTTTATCTGGATACTATCATTTTGATTAATTGCCAGAACTAATCTCAAGAGACGTACATGTAAGATCAATCTTTATTTATGTTTATTTATGATTGTAAATGTATAATTAATTTCCTGTAATAAAAAAAGAGGAAATCACATCTAAAATTAAAAAATATTTCATTGTTATTGTTGCAGTATCGTAACAAAGTTGATATGCACTTGGACTAGCTGCAATGAGGTATTAATCTGAAAAAAATGAGCACTAGTTGCTATGTATTATATCATTTACATTAAACTATATACGTGTCATATCAATGTCTATTCGGATCCAATATAATGTTGAAAACTTTATTTAAAAAATCACTTTTATTAGAGAAAGTTTTGTTATTTTTCTGTTATCAAAGTTATAAGTGGTTCAAAGAAATCCCGAACTGGTCTATTTCAGCGTGTTAATTGTAGCGTTAATTGGTGTTTACATTACAATTCGTTTGGTATGTGTAATGAAGTGCTGTTCTTCTATACGAACAGCATGGCCAATATAAATCATTTTACTCACTAATTGAAATCATTTTGGCATGAAAATGTTTGAGAAACGATAAAGTATATACCTAAAATGGTGAAAAAGATCTAAATGATATCTCATCAGTTCATAACACTCGTTTTGTCGATATGAGTCCATTCAAGGTCAATAATTATGACTGATATTAACTAGAAAGGCTTTACTTTTTTTTCTTGCTGATAAAGCATGTCATGATCTTTTACCTCTGTCATTATTACCTCTGCCATTTTACCCCTGCAATGTTTACCTCTGCCAATTTTTACCTCTGCCATTTTTACCCGGCACCGACGAATCAGTCAAAAAAATATTCATAGTTGAGGGACTAATCCGATTTTTGTTTCACTTACCATTATACCTCTCTCACCTCGCTCGGTCGCATATTGATAAGCATATTCAAACTACAGTAGATTATTTTGCAACAAAACGATTGAAACAGCCATAAAAAAAAAAAGAATATCGTGTTAGATCTTGCCTATCATCCTTGAATGCGATGGTATTGTTATTTGTACCCCGTGTACGTGTATAAATAGATAAATCTTACCTCGAAACCTCAGATGATCGCGGAAGTGGCGGTAGAGGGACAAATGAAATTGTCGGGGCGGCTGACTGCTGTCCACGCCTATTTCAACCAGAAGAAATAATCATATAAATCGTGATAAATTTTGAAAGAGATCTTTAATGGCGCATCAATTTCTTATTGTGAATGTCACTTTTCATCATTCTGATTATTTTACTTCGCACTTTCATTAGTCGATTTAACAGTCCCATAGGCTCAATACACCAACCTAGAAATTTCCTTTCCGATGAAGGTTTTTTTCTTGATTTGTGTTCCCATGGGGTCCTAGAACAAATTCAGCTTGGTTGCCCAAACGGCAACCTTGGGCAATTTTGCTAATTTGCATAAATCCAAAATGGCCGCCACATGCCATCGTGAAAATCTAAATTTTGAATCACTTGACCCGAAATGATGAATAATGACTCTTTTTATGGGTTTAGGGGTGTGTAGAATAGATTTGTGTTATCATTTTTGTAATGAAAGGTCATCTTCAGGTCAAATCCAAGATGGCCGCCAGATGCCATTGTGAAAAATTGACTTTTGATCCTCTTGCCCCAGAATGACGAGTAATACCTCTGTTTAGGGGTTTTGGGGTGTGTAGATTCCATTTCTACTATCCATTTTGCAATATAATGTCTTCTTGAGGTCAAATCCAAGATGGCCGCCAGAAGATGACATTTTGAAAAATTAACTTCTGAACCCTTTGTCCCAGAATCATGAATAATACCCCTTTCCCTGAGTTATTTGGTATTTTGATTCTATTTCTGTAAAAAATTTTGCAATATTAGATCATCTTCAGATCAAATCTTACATGTTCAAGATGGCCGCTAAACGCCATATTAAAAAAAAAATACTTCCCGTGACTATTGACCCTTGAAGAAGTACTCTCCCTAAAAGCGTACACGCTGTCCTGAAGAGGTTACTATTATGTGTAGGAGATCATGTAAGGGAATGTCCGAAAGGTAAGAATGACTCATTTCTTATAATTGCTCCATTTTTAGTTCGAGGTCAAGTCATGTCTAAGATGGTCAGATGGTTAATATATTTCGTCATTAACCGCTCAGTTTAGAATGAAACCATTCAAGGTTTTGGCTATGAGCTATTTCGGGAGTTCTAATGCTTGTTTTTGTCCAACCGTACTTTTCTAGTGAAAGGACTTCTATTACTGGATTGAAAAGTAATTTCTCCGTATTTTTACATTCCTTTTTATAACTATCATTGGACTTTTTTTTCCTAACAAGAGCCATTTACTCGGAGCGGACTATTTTGCCTCCTGCCATGCCTGCAGAAGATAGGTTCCCCCAAGACCGTTCCCTGGTCGTATCATTCCATGAGTACAGTTTGCTGGAACACCTTGTACCTTTCCTCAGTTGAGTCAGTTCCTGTGAGCAGTGGCGTGGAGCAAGGCTGCGCCTGGCCCTGATACTCTTTGGGATCTTCTTCTCTAAGCTTCCCCAGTATGCATTTGGCGAATGCACAGAAGGCTTCTATATCCGTACCAACGTAGATAGTGAATTCAACATCGACCGACTACCTGCCAAAACAATGGTCAGAATGGTTCTCATTTGTGAGATCTTATACGGAAACGATGTAGCCACTGCCTCTCAAGAAGCAGGAGTACAGGACCTAGTGATACAGCCGCCTGCCATGTGCATGTAAGGAGTTTGGATCACCCATCATCCTGTGAAACAAAAATCCTGATCGACTCAAGACACTGACTGTCCTCCTGGGGAGCGTTTCATCAACATTTTTGTCCGACAAGATGTCAGATCCGACAACTTTCCTTGATTTTGATTGGCTAAGAAGCAGTGTTACTATGGTAACTGTCGGATAAAATAGGACTTGTCGGCTAAAACGTCCGACAACTCCTTTCATGAAACGCTCCCCAGATATCTCTATCAACAGCACGCACTCGTCTGGTTGTGGTGGACTCCTCACCAACATTGGATCACATATCTGCTTCTAGCTCCCTTTCACTGGACAAGGAGATAGGCATCAGGATATGAAAGTCTGCCACAGTCATGGCAAAGCTCTTGTGCGGAAGTAAGTCCTGGAAAACGTACGCAAACTAAGAAACCTTCCATGTCAGCTGCCTCAGACGTATCATGCACATTAAATGGAGGACCAAGTGGGGGAAAAAACAGATGCCCTTCAGCGTACGTGCTTGCATCCCCAGCTTATTCTCGTTCCTTAGTCAAAGGCGCCTCAAGTGGTTGGGGCATGTTCGCCGAATGAAACATTGGCGAATCCCAGCTTATTCTCGCTCCTTAGTCAAAGGCGCCTCAAATGGTTGGGGCATGTTCGCCGCATGAAACATTGGCGATTCCCAGAAGGGATTCGCAAAGATAACTTGGGCTGTGTGCTTTGCCTCACCCCATTTGTAGATCACACCTTCGTTATAAAGACACCTGCAAACGTGACATAAAACTTGTCGGCATAGACACTAAAACTTCTGAAGATGTAGATGATAGTCGCCATTCTATGGAGAGCTAATAGGTACAGGGTTCAAGACGTCAGAAAATAATCGGAACGCTAAATTTACAGACCAAAGACCTAGGAAGAATGCTATGGCAGCATCTCTATCTATACCTGTCTCAGCACCATCCCCCTTCACCTGTACAAATTTTCTCTAGAGACTCTCTAGCCTCTCTAGAGCTGAGTTTTGCAGCCACTCTCGAAAATGTAAGACCTAGCGCCACACCATTGTTTTTTAAGATGAACTGATGCATACCGATCATTGGACACATTAATATAGGGAAAATATGGAGAAAACAGTTCCAAATTCAAATATGACTCTAAAAGCCTATTCAGTACAAAAGTATGAATGGACATTAAAACAAATAAAAATACACACGAAATGGATCATAGCCAAAACCTAAAGAGGATTCATTCTAAGGTGAGCACTTAATGTCAAAATCTGACATCTTAGATGGGACTTCACCTTGACCTAAAACTTGAGAATTGATAAAAGAAAATTCTTACTGAAATCCCTTTAAATTAGCTCTTACAAGTAGTATAAGTAGTTTTTTCAAGATAGCGTTTGGCGGCCATCTTGGATTTGATCTGAAGATTATCCTTATGCAAAATTACAACACAAATTGAATCAACATACCAAATGACTCACAAATAGAGTTAATATTCATTATTCTGGGGCAAAGGGTTCAAAAGTTAATATTTCAAGATGGCGTCATATGGCGGCCATCTTGGATTTGACTTGAAGATAACATTATATTGCAAAATAGATAGCAGAAATGGATTCTACACACCCCTAAACCCCGAAACAAAGGTATTACTCATCATTCTGGGGCAAGGGGTTCAAATTTAATTTTTCAAGATGGCATCTGGCGGCCATCTTTGATTTGACCTGAAGATGACCTTAAAGTGCAAAAATAATAATAGGAATGGATTCTACACGCCCCTAAACCCCTAAAAGGAGTTATTCCTCATCATTTTGGGTCAAGGGGTTCAAAACTTAGGTATTCAAGATGGCAGGTGGCGGCCATTTTTGATTTATGCAAATTAGCAAAATTGCCCAAAGTTACCGTTTGGGCAACCAAGCTGAATTTGTTCTAGGACCCCATAGGAACATGAATCAAGAAAAAAACTTCATCGGAAAGAACATTTCTAGGTTCGGAAAATGTCAAATCGACTACATATGCAAGGAGCAATGCCTTTACAAAACAATAAGAATATTGGAATGAATATAATATTGATAACCCTTGCTAAGAAAATGGATAACCTGGGTAAAGAAAAGGGGAAGATTTTGACGAGTGACTGCATCCGACCTGAACTTGTATTTACTTTAGTTATATCCCAATGATCATGTAATGACATGTATTGAATTCGATATGTACTCTTCTCTATTATCTTTCAATTATTACTTATCAGGTTTAATTCCATTTTCATTATTTTTTTATGAACTTTGTATCGCGTGATTAGTACAAAAAAAGAGCTTTCATTTGAAAATTGAATAGGAATAATAGTTTTTCATAAACATAATTCCGATATACATTCTTGACGAAATAGGCGATGATGTATGCCAGTATGTTGTTTTAGTGTAATAATGATGATTCGATGTCACATGCGCTAAGTGTAAGCGCGCCACCTTTTGTTGGTCTCTTAGCCATGGTCATTAAAGACAGTCACACGTAACCTCAAAGTTGTCTAGTTTATTTACTTAAGTTTTACCTTATTATCCCTTGGCGTGGTGGCAGCTGGATTCTATCCACCCATCGAGTATAAATAAGCCACCCCAAGTTAATTTAACGCTATAAATTGGGGCTAGGCACGCCGTGTTTTATAGTATCGGTGGTAGACGAGAAATTGGGTTTCTTCCCGAAGTGGAAGATAAATTTGTGTAGTCCCGCAGGTACCATGGCCAGGGCCGCGTTGACCGCCACGGCAGCCGTTCACGATGCGTCGAGCTGGCGTTCGGCTAGCAAGTCGTCGTAACCAGGGTTGCGCCAGTTTTCTGCTAGCAGGCAGATGTGGAATAAACCTTGTTTTTGTGCCCGTACAATTGATAATTTGCAGGTTAATGTCGAATTGAAGAGCGGATCACCGCAGCTCAATTTAATCACTGAATCTGTTGCAGATGATATTGGTGTTGAGATTCTTGTCGATGATTTTGGATTTAAAGATTATTTTGTTGATGATGTGTCCATAGTTAGTCTCGTCGATCAGACTCGCATTGTGGGTGTGACTCAGTTCACATTCTTTTATGATGGTTGTGAACTTTGGTTTGATGGTATGGTAGTCCATGATGACTACTTGCGTGGTTCTCGCAGTATTGTTGCTGGGGCTCCATTTATGGAGCAGAACGATATTTCGGTTCGCCCCTCCAAGCAGTTGATCATGTTTGGAGACAGTGTTATTTTCTGCTATGGTTCATCATTGCCTTGTTTGTCTGATGTTGATCTCACCGGCATACATACCAATCACATTTCAAATGATGGGGAACGTGTGGAGAATGAGAGTAAATTGGATGATAGTCATGAGATTGGTAATCATAACACATTAGGGACCTCAGTCAAACAAGTTAACACTATCATACACAGGGAAGATGACGGAAATGAGACGAGTGATAGTGAGACGAATGATTCTAAAAATAACGATTGTAAATCTCGGAATGAAGACCGGAGATATGAGACTAGTGATGCTGAGGTGCATGAAACTAACAAAGGTGAAATGAAACCATGCATTGTAGATGATGGTTATGAGAGTAGTGATGGTGGAGGTAATGACTCCAACATAGTTAATGTGAAACAATGTAATGCAGATGATGGACACATGACTAGTGATGGTGAGGTGAATATAACAAACAGCGCTGACGTGAAAGGATGTAATGAAGAGGTTGAGTATGCAACTAGGGATAGTCTGGTTTATGAAAGTAACCAATGTGATGTGAAACAATGGAATGAGGAAACTGGATATGAAGCTAATGTTGATGTGGTTAATAAAGCTCATAGAGATGATGTGCTTATTGGTCATGTGAGAGACGTAAAAGAAACAAGGAAAGATAATGAAGGGTATAATGTTAGTGATGTAATTGGTCAGGATACCGATGCTAGTGTGCCCTCGTCGTTCCAAGAGTGTGCAGTTACAGACACTCATGAAAGCAGTTCATGTTCTTCAGTCTCACGTTTGAATGATTTGAGAGCTTCACTCCATCGCATTGATTTTTGACATGCCAATGTTGCCTTTACTCCGAGTGGATCGAGTTGCTCTCCACCTTATGCCGATAATTGTCGGTTTTTGGAAATTTGGGATTGTTGCCAATCCAATGCGACCTACAGTTTTACAGAGTCCCTTGATTTGGATCCTAGTCATAACTGTGGTTCTTGCTCTTTGTCAGATGTGACAATTTCACCTATCTTGACCTTGCCTGATGTGAAAGTTTCGCCTACCTTGACTTTGCCTGATGTAGCACTTTCACCTACCTTCACTTTGCCTGATATGACAGTTTTGCTTTTGCCTACCTTGATTTCGCCTGATGTAACAGTTTCACCAACCTTGACTTTGTCTGATGTGACAATTTTGCCTGCCTTGACTTCGCCTGATGAGACAATTTTGCCTAACATATTACTTGATATGCTACTGGATCGCTGCGTTGGTAGCAACCGTGTCGTTGTCCGTGGAGGTACCGTGCTGCCTCTTGATCAAAGGTTTGACACTCCCGGAAATGTTGATAGTGTGTCCGTGTCCGTTACACCATCGGCCGATTCGGTGTTACCCTTCGACGTGAGTAACCACTACAGTGCAAACACCTGCATAATCGCTAGGTCTTTGTGCCCGGCTAACGTTGGCAGCAGTAACTCCACTGTGCAAGTTGTCTGTCCGGCGCGAGTACCATGTGTTGTTGATGGGTTGATCTTGCAGGCCTTTCAATCGTTTGTCCTGCCTGTGTCAACTCCTTCTGACTGTCAGTACTCGACGAGCATCTCAGTCGGTATTACCCATGTTCGTTCCATTTGGACTGATGTCGCGTGCCATGCTCGCCCTCCAGATCAGCCCCATGCTATTTCAGGGCATGGTCCTGCTGATCTCGCCACTCCTGAAGGATGTCATCATGCTCGTCCGCCAGGTCAGCCCCATGCTAGTCCAGGGCATGGTCTTGCTGATCTGTCTCTCCCTGATGGATTTGGTCATCCTACTCGTCGGCCTGACCGGCCCCATGCTATATCCCAGAGCATGGTCCTGCTGGTCTGTCTCTACTAGTAGCAGATCTTTGCAGACTAGACCTTCACTGCCTGGCAGTCAGTGGTACAGACATTATTCAATTACTTCAATTTCTTCTCGGCTAGCTTTCCCAAGGATAATAGCAACAGAGAAATCTATGTGTTGGATATGACTATTGCAGATGTGATAATTATGTTTATTATGATTGGACTCCCAATTCTACCATGTGATTGTGAGGAACGGATTAACAGAAGTTTCATCGCTTTATTCGGATCTGTTTCTTGATTTTTTTTAAAATCAGCCAATGAATGTATGCCTAATTGATTTTATATACCGATTACCATGATGATTTTTTAAAATGTTTCTTTGCAGGTATATTTTTGTTCAGTCAGGACGGTTGAGAGTGCCATGTATAATTTGTGATGTGCAATTTTATGTCAGGATATTTAATTATGTTTCTTTGCAGATATTATTGTATCAAATGATTTTTCGTATACAGTGTAGTATATAGTGTTGAGTGCTCATCATAAACAATGCTATGGTGTTTGAGTTTTGTGTATGATTTTGATGTTTTATGAGTGATTTCGAATTGTTGGTGTTATGAGTACTAGGATCTTTGGAAATGTTTTGCTGTTGATCACCAACCTTGTGCCTACAGTAATGAGTGGGAGAGTGACATATGCTTTATTTTGTTATCAGTATCAATCATTGGTATATTTATGATGATTTACATGCCCTTTAATTTTGACACTGCATATTTATGTGTGCTTTTTTTGTAACGCATATGCTTTATGCTACAAGTTTCATGTTCCGTTTTACTTTTACTGGTAGTTACAGTTGTATACGGTTTGGTGTGATATTTGTTTGCAGTATGTAATTTTTCGTTTTTGTGTGGGAATGTATATAAATATTTTTAATTATTGATGCCGTCATTTAAATTTGTATGTGACTTAATTTTGGAACTGGTATGTTTTTTATGGTAACGATAGTCTGTTTGAACCTTTGTATCTTTTAGGATACAGGCACTTACTTATAATTGATTAGGGTGTAAATTTTTTGGACTTAATTTGTTTTAAAGGAGAATGAAACTCTTGGAGCAAGTTAGTTTTTGTGAAAGCAGAAAAATCAAAGAATAAGATCAACAAAAGTTTGAGTAAAATAGGACTAGCAATAGAAGAGTTATGAGCATTTGAATGTCGAGATCACTAATGCTATGGAGATCCTCCCATTGGCAATGCGACCAAGATCTATGATGTCACAGATGAACAACTCTCCCCTTTTGGACACTGAAAATATACCCCAAAACATCTCATTTTGCTCATTCTAATCATATGACGAACGATTCATCAATGATATAATGTTGTGAAACCTCTGTACTTGTCCTCTCATAAAGAGAACACCTCACCTTGTGATAGACTATATAAAAATGAGAATATAAGTGAAATAAGTACTAAAGTAATGAGGGAGTTGTACGTGTGTGACATCACAGATCTTGGTCGCATTGCCAATGGGAGGATCTACATGGCATTAGTGATCTCAATATTCAAATGCTCATAACTTTCATATTATTCATTCAATCTTCCTCAAACTTTCAACAATATGTTTCTTTGATTTTTCTCTTTAATATAGATTCAGCTGGTTTCAAGGGTTTCATTCTCCTTTAAAGGATACTTTGCTGAGGCCATTTCAGATCGTTATTTCATTGTTTGACCTGGTGTATTTTACATGTATGCATTTTGTTTCCACCCTCTTGGTTGGATAGTTCTTTACTGAATGATACATGTATAAAGGGTTTATTGTCTTTGATCGTGTTAATGGCTTTGTTTTCGGATAAGATTGGGCTGACGATTAGGCTTTGCTACGGACAGTTCCCTTCTTGGACAGAAATGACTTGTTTATTTTTGTAAGTGTGTTTTCCTTTTTGTAGATGATAGAAAGAGTTTAACACTAACAGTTACATTACGATATATCGTTTCCTACATGGAGATTTATTCGTTTTATACCAGTGCTGGTTTAACCCTTTTTTTTTTACTTGTTAGTGATCGTACTACGAATCATCATGATTTTGTTATACAGTTGTTATGTTGTGTAAAGAAGGGAAATGTGAAAGGCAGTCACGCCGCAGAGTGGGCCAGAATGAGTTGAAAGTGCGCGAAAATTATATTCCGTGTTAGATTTTTACTTTAACATGTTGCTCTAGGGTAATTTTGGGCGTAGAATCGACTGAACATAATCTAAAGCCGATATGACGTCACCTTGATACCAAATTTTGATTGGCTGCTTAAAACCTATTTGTGAAAAGACAAATTACGCTAAACAATGTGTGGTATATAAATTTTGTGTTATGTGCTACTTTAAGATTGACCAGAGTGAATGTTGGTTTATGCTTCTCACATGCCTAAAAGGTGTGTATGATATGCCGAAAATAATTTTATGGCATCAAAATGATCATTAATAAGATTATAAAAAAAACCCTTTAAAATCTGAAAAATATTAACCGCGCTTTATCAAGCTGTGTTGACTTGTGTAAAACGCAGAGTATATAACACCACGAATGTATCACTATGAGGAGGGTTTTTGGCTGAAATTATTCTACAAGTAAGTTTAACTCTAGAAGAGTTGTGGGTATAGCCCTTATTTGCGTTAGCAACCTTTATTTTGTTTATCATGCCCGGAATTCATGTCATTTTCATGGAATGGAAGGGGAATCGTCCTCGCCGTGCAAAAGCGAACGGCAATGTACACCCATACGGTGCGCTACGATGACTGCACGGTATAAAAATGACCGTTTTTGAACAGGTTTTTGGGGTGTTGTGTCAAGTAAAATCGGCTCTAACATGACAACGGGCAAAAACGGGCAGCTAAATTTGGTATCGACTTAAAGCTTAGACATCGGGAAAAATTATGTTTATAGAATTTAGACGGAAATCTAAACGTTTCTAATGTAAATGCAAAAAACATGGATTTTCAGCCTATTTCGAAGAATAATCATCCTATAAACCGCCTGAAAGGTGTCTTTTATCTACTTTGAACCCTTTCCTACGAAAAAAGAATATTTCAGGATTATGTTGGAGCCATTTCAGATTCCTACATGAAAAACCTCCTGTGAAATGGCCTGTTTTTCAACTAGGTTATCATATACGCGAAATTTCGCAAAATGTCACATTTTACGATTTGAGGTAGGAAATTAACAACCTTTATGCAAATTCCGGAATGAAATATTTTGCTGAAGTATTCTTCAAAGTGTTGTCTTTCAGCTGGGCATAACAAAAATAAAAAATTTGAAATTGCCCAAAATGACTTTTGGCGCACTTTTGTTTCTCCCCGTCCCACTGTGCGCCGGTTTGTTGTTTTAGTGTAATAATGATGATTCGATGTTACATGCGCTAAGTGTAAGCGTGCCACCTTGTGTTAGTCTCTTTGCCATTGTCATTTAAGACAGTCACACGTAACCTCAAAGTTGTCTAGTTTATTTACTTAAGTTTTACCTTATTAACCCTTGGCGTACTGTTGAGTGATTTGACAATTAACAAAGATGCAAGGAATATGTCCTTTATAAGTATAAAATCGATCAAATTATTGATAGTTTCACCTCTGCCTCGTAAAAAAGGCCTTTAACCTAATGGGAAATCCCCCACCCTCGCATTCATGCATATTTGGAAAAGAACCAGTGGCGCACCGTAGGTCATGGCATGGCCATGAGGGAAACAAACAGCAACACATTTGAGTCTTTTAATGGGTGGGCGAAGCGCGCTTATAAACAAGGTATTCAACATTGTTTCAGTTAAGTTATGTTACAATTTTCAAATTAATGGTATGTGATAACATGTATATTTGTGACCAGCAACCCCT
The DNA here is from genome assembly GCF_037042905.1 of Lytechinus pictus. Taxonomy (NCBI): domain Eukaryota; kingdom Metazoa; phylum Echinodermata; class Echinoidea; order Temnopleuroida; family Toxopneustidae; genus Lytechinus; species Lytechinus pictus. The sequence continues at coordinate 9,874,823 of NC_087252.1, forward strand.
AAACCACAAATAAGTGGCAAAGAGAGGTTCTGTGTAATAGCCAAAATAAGAAATTGGTCTTCAAAAAGCCGAAACATATTTATATTGAACAGCATATTTTTGACACCATACTTCAGCACGAATAGATAGCAGAAAGAGATTCTTCACACCCTAAAAGCCCTAAACAAAGGTATTACTCATTATTCTGGGGCAAGGGGTTCATATTCATTTTTTGAAGATGGCATCTGGCGGCCATCTTGGATTTGACCTCAAGATGACCTTATATTGCAAAAATGATAATAAAAATCGATTCCACAAAACCCTAAAGCCCTAAAAAGTGTAATTATTCATCATTTTGGGGCAAAGGGTTCAAAACTTAGGTTTTTAAGATGGCATCTGGCGGCCATTTTAAATTTATGTAAATTAGCAAAATTGCCCAAACGGCAACTTTTGGCAACCAAGCTGAATTTGTTCTCGGACCCCATAGGAACACAAATTAAAGGGGGAAAAAATCATCGGAAAGAACATTTCTAGGTTGGTGTATTGAGCTTATGGGACTGCCAAATCGAGTACTGTGTGATCAATGCATCGGGGTTCGCATTTTGGGCGATATGTTATACCTGTAGCAGCCCATCCGATCAGTATCTTCAAATACCGAGCTCTAGACAGGGTGAATATCTCGGCGGTCTATTACACCTGCATATATAATAGTCCGGTCTGTTAGCGTCAAAAATACCCTACTTGTGGATACGTTGGACAAAGGCATGATTTTTTTTCTCTCCAGACCTTTGTTAATGTATAAGAATTAAAAATGGGGTATGCTAAAAAAAAAAAAAAAAAATGGCTGCAGGAACAGTGAAAATATGGGTGAAAATTTCAAAATTTATGAGTTCAACGTGGTCTCATATATAGACTAGTGCTAGTGCATAACTCTTTTGCAGTGCATTGTTTTGCGTTTGTTTAGTTCTCAAATTCAGACCCTTTTTGAACAGATGTTCTTTTTGTCCTGACATCTCAATGCACCAAATTTCTGAATGAAGATGCATAAACAAGTTAAAGGGGTGGTGGTGGAGGGGGTTGAATTTTGGTGTATATGTACATATTTGGGTCTTAGGGTAAAGATATGCAAGAAACATTTTTTACATGTGTTGGATTTGTGTTGCCATGGTAACAGTGTAGTATGGCAAAATAAGGTAAAAATCTTGCAGTTAGAATTACTTCCTCTGTTTTTAACCAATTCTCATGAAATTTGGCACACTCATTAGTCTTTAGGTGAAAATGTCTAGGACACATTTTTGTGTGTCTTTCAGAAATCTTGTTGCCATGGTAACAACACATTATAAGGCGAAAATTTGGAAAAATTCTTACGATTTGAACTGCTTCATCAGTATTCAATCAATTCTCATGAAATTAAGATGTACAAGGCACTTTTTGTGTGTTTCAAAAATTGTGTTGCCATGGTAACAACAAATTATATGGCAGAATTCAGGTAAAAGCCTTGCGATTTGAACTGCTTCATCAGTTTTGAACCAATTCTCATGAAATTTGGCTCACACATTGGCCTGTGCAAGAACCATTTTTTTTTTTGTGAATTCGCCAGACAGTGCGTTGCCATGGTAACCACATATGATATCCAGAAATGCAGAAAAACTAATTGTGGATCAAAGTACTTTCAGTTTTCAGCCCGTGCTCATAAAAGTTGGCACAGATATTCATTTTGTGTAAAGATCCATATTCAGTGTTAAATGGGAATCCAGCCTTGGTCATAAAATGTTGTGTTGAAAAAGATAAAAATAAATAAAACAGAATGGTGAAAGTTTGAAAGAAATCGGACAAGCAAAATGAAGTTATGGCTGCTTTAAAAATTAAGATCCCTAAAAGACTATGTAGATTTCAAATTGGCAACTGGGTAAGTAAATTATGACGAGGGCCAAGGACAACTTTCCCATAAGCTTTGTACTTAACTATCAGGATTTTGGGGTTCCTCCTAAATATCTAATGTTTTGGGGCCGTAATATAAATATAAACCCGGTAGTATATTGTTTTATGTCCTTATTAAAGATAAAATTTGAAGTAAAACTTTTGAAAAAAGAAATTTTAGCCAATTTATGTATTTGAGTACATGGAAGAGTAGTCCTTGCCTTAATACACCACTATGACATCACATATATGGCCAATTTAAAGTCTTCATAGGTATAGTAATTGGCAATATTTGCAACTTTCACATTTTCACAACATTCTTATTGTTTGTCCGAAATTGTTCAAACTTTGACCTATAAACTTCTCTGATTTTTTCTTTTCCTCTAAAGACAAGTTTTTATTTGGGTTGGATTCCCCTTTAAAGTCATATTATAGGGCAGGGTATTAATTACCTTCAATGATATTTATAGGTTCTGACTTTTTTTTTTGGGGGGGGGGGGCGCGGAGGAGGTCCTTAAACACTGACCACATAAAAATATAAAGTTTAAAGGCCATGACCATTAGGAACTTTAACACTCTTCAAATAAGCACCGCTGCCATTTTTATTTATTTTCTATTTATTATTATTATTATTATTATTATTATTATTATTATCATTATTATTTTTTTTTTTTTGGGGGGAGGCTTTATAAAATTACCACATAACAGTAAAAGGAAATGATTACGACAATGAACTCAATCACACCCCCCCCCCCCCAAAAAAAAAAAACCAAACAAAAAAAACGTAATTTTCATCATACTCTCTAGACTTGTAAAGTAATATATACTGAAGAGGTTACAACACTATAACTATGGTATCCACGGGCTCGTTTTGAAAGTATCAGTGTCCAAACTATCATGACTATTGCGAGTTAGCTTGAAACAGCCCAAAATGCGCCGGGAATAAGCAAAAGCTTGATAATATCGTCTAAAATGCGAATGGTTCCGTGGTCTTGCTCTCAAATATTAAAAATCCATGTCGTTTTCATCATACTTTGCACATAGATACTTTAGCACCTGAATATTCCAAATATGCAAAAATTAGCATGGGTCCATGTGCTTGATCTTTTGCCATATAGCTTCGAAATTCACCCAAATGGATGTTCTTAAGAATTGCGCATTCACAAGCATTTTGCATTTTTAGACCTCACGAGATCACAACAAAGAGTTTACAGCTCTATTACTCAGTCAAAATCCATCAAAATTGCATAAAGTTTCGCATTATAATTAATGATTATATCCTTATGATGGATAATCTTTTCATTTTGGTATTTGCTCTTTTAAATCTAACAGCATTCTCAATTCTCAGAGATTGCGCGAAAGACATTTTAAAAAAATGTGAAATTACAATAACAAAATTGAATAGTTCAAGAAATGCTGCACTTTATTCAAACCCCAAGTCATTTTCACCAAACTTTGCAAAGTTGTAGAAAAAATTATTCCTTAGAGTTTCAAACATAAAAAAAATATGGGTTCATGTGCTTGTTTTCAAGCTATCAGCACTTTTATTAGAGCAAATATGCTTTCTAAACCCCCTAAAACGCGCAGAAAAGCTTTGTATCGTGAGGAAAAAAATCCAAACCGCTGTACCATTTATTCAAAATCGGGGGTCAAATTCGTCATACTTTGCAGCATACAGAGTAAAGTATTTTGAAATTGTAGAGGCATTAAAATATGGTCCATGGAATAATTCCAGTTTATTAGCTTCATAAAATAACACATAGGATCTGAAATTAGTGCAGATAAGGAGAACAATCAGCTTATACCTACATGTACAGCTGAACAATCACCTGTTCATCCATTGTGACGTCACCGCGCAGAGTGTAAAATATGCGCAGATCATGATGCGCACAAACATAACTGTGGAACGTCCTTAAACCATTCCAAAGGGATATTATGAATTCCATATTTATCCCTTTTAAAAAGAAGTAGATTATGGTCAATAATTGCATCAAACCATTTTGATATATCCAAAAAAACATGCTCCAACAACTTCATGTTCGCTAAATGCTTCATACAGTCATCGACGACCCTATATTAATAAGAAACTGTAGAATGATTTGGTAAAAAAAGCAAATTGATCGACGCTAAGAAGGTCATCATATCATATATATATATATATATATACCTTCACCCGACAAAGGAAATTATAATTGGTATGGTGTCGAAAATCTGTCTATATGACGGTCAATCGGATCGGGGTCGCCCTATAGCCACTAACCCGTCTCTGTGGTCTAGTGGTTAAGGCACCGGCGTTCAAAGCTGGGGGCCCGGGTTCGATTCCCGGCAGATACATTTTTTCGGCATCACCAATTTTTCCAAAGGGTAGATAGCTCTGGGGAACCTTAATTTAAGCTACGCCTACCATTGTTCTCTTCATCCATTTCTTTCACACAATATTTAAATAAGAGTTGCCAAAGCTGTAGTACATGTATAACTTCACATATGTATATATATATATATATATGAAATAGTAGTTCTGAAGTCTTTTGACCGGCAGTGATGAGGGATGCAACTTCTCCCCAAATTATTTTAATACCAATTTACTTTTTATTCATCTAAAAAGATATAACGTTAGAGAAACTTGCCTAGATTCTTGCCAATGAACATTGCTCATAGGTACGTTCAATGTTCTTTGCTGTCTTTCATCACGATCACTGAAAGAGAACAATTATTGTAAACAAACAAGCTTTATGATTGATACATCCTGCAAGGCCTGTTTAAGTTTTACCGTCTGATGTCTAATACACACACATACAAAAAAAAAACAAGACAGTGTCGAGTCTGTAAAAAAAAAAAATTGATTGAACATGGTCGTTATCAGTGGGTGTTCTGTGAAAAAAGGTCCTAGGCCCACCAGCCGACAGGGCCTGGACAAGAGGCTAATGATTACCAACAAATATCGGTACAATTACCGTTGTCCGACAACCGTAAGTCATGCAGTGTTCCTTATTCTCCTCAGTCACATTATCTTTCGCCATACCCATAGCAGATGTGAAAAGCGGGAAATATTTTCATCCATATTTTTCCCGGTCGGATGGCATAATCTGACGGACCGTTTCGCTTTTAAGGGGTTAAGCCTGTCTAAAGACTGAAGTTTTAAGTACATATTGAATTAATTCTTACAAACAAGATTCTGGTTCCCAATAGCCTGGAAATGTTCATTTCTGCCGGTACAGACAGTGGCGTACCGTGGGTCACGGCATTGGGGGGGGGGGGGCACCAGAAAAACTTCTGAGTCACTTAGTGAGCGCGCCAAGCGCGCTCAGCTGCCAGGTATATTGACCTAATAGAGAAATTGTAAGGACAGCGCCATGAAACGGATATGTATCTCAGTAATCAAATAATGCGAGCGCGAAGCGCGAGCTTAAATTTTTTATCAGACCTATAAAAAGGGATATTCAAATTTTTGTAATCATCATGCGTACCTGTCTCGCTAAACAATGCGAGCGCGAAGCGCGAGCTGAAATTTTTGTATATACCAAACGGAGATTTTATGGACTACATTTCAGATATCCATTAAGAGTATACATATACCTCACCATAGTCATCTAATGCGAGTGCCAAGCGCTTGCTGATTTTGTTAGAATTGCATCTAAACGCATGAAGCACTTGTAGTCATTGTAATCATGGTTATTAACATTGATATGGATCTCACTAATAAAATATTGCGAGCGCAAAGTGCGAGCTGAAAATTAAAAAAATCAGAACTGAAGAGGGGCAATTTAAGGCTTGTTTGTAGGAATTAACAAAGACCATAGTATTTCACTAACGAAATGTTGCGAGCGCGAAGCGCGAGCTGAAAATTTCTGATATTCAGATAAAAAAAAAGGGACATTTTATAACGACTGATTCTAGGAATTCACGGAGAGCAGACATATCTCACCAAACCACTAATGCGAACGTAAGCACGGACAGGAAATATTTTATGTTAATACCTTAAAGTGGGGCAATCACTTTAAGAAGTCATGAAAAAGAAGCATACTATTTTTTTATATAAAATATATCGAAATGTGAGGAAATATATTTGGTGTATATTGACTTGAAAATGGGAGGTTTTAGTACAACATGATGATATATCTCGTTAAACAGACAGTGCGAGCACCAGGAACAATGAAGAAATAGGCCCTGAGCAAATTATGTTTCATAAAGTTATGAAAAAAAAAATGTTTCTTATGTAATATATCATAACATAACATACTAATAATATAATATAACATTATAATGAACAATAACTTCTTCTTTCCCACTACGTTTCTCTTACTCTCTCCCTCTTTTTCTCTTTTTCCCCGTGTTTTTTTTTTTTTTTTTTTTTTTTTGGTCAGCCGATTGGGGGGGGGGGGGGTCACGTGCCCCCATGCCCCCCCCCCCCGTAGTTACGCCACTGGGTACAGATAATAATTAGTCAGCGAACATTTCGATATACTTTGTTGACAAAAGATTGAGGCACTGGTTCTCGGGGGGGGGGGGACAAAAACAATTTAATGCATACATTTTTTGGTAAACACCACTTCGAAAATGGGTTGAACAAAAGGCTGGTATAACCACCATGAGAACCAAACGCATTGTTTCTTTCTTACTGTCATGGATAATCTTCGATAGAAACTGTTTTTGTTTATCTTGGGTTTTGTGTAATCAATATCAAAATACCATGGAAAATGTTTCATCAACATTTGGTATGACAAGTTTAGATCCGACAACTTTTCTTTATTCTTATTAGATAAGAACAGTTACTATGGTAACTGACAAATAACAAAGGACTTGTCGGATAAAACGTCCGACAATTTCTTGTTAGATTTGGGTTGGACTTGTTTTAATGAAAATGTAGCATGGTGTTGTTTTCCGATCTCTTTCTTTCTGAAAACCGATTTTCATGTAATACACGCCTCTCTACTGTCACTTTCTTGCCTCTACGACATCAACCTCCTTCTTCCACACCTTCACTTTACTTCTGTATCCTAACATTGCATTATTTTCAAGTAGTATCCATGTACTAGAATGACAGAAAATCAATATGAAAATTTAGAAATATTAACTTGCCTTCTGTCCCGTGATGAATGACACAGCCGCCTGTGTTTGCATCATCGAGTACAGAGAGAGATGGGGGGGGGGGGGGGGGGTAACAGAGAAAGATTAAAAAGTTAGTATCCCTATCCTTCATTTAATTAATACTAAACACGAATATGTACCTTCATTTCAGCAGACGGATAAATACTCAAGTGCCAAGTCTCTTCAGGATAATATCTCCAACAACGTGCATGTTAAAATGTCCTCAATTAAAGTTTGTTACATGTTTCTTAAACAAAGAAATACCCGTTCCTAGGAAGGGTTTTTGATATTTAACTTCCTGAATTAACAGATATACATTTAAAACAGGCACACCCTTACTTGAAAATGCAATACAGAACGGCTATCACGGCGAAAGCTACTCCCACACTTGCGAGTACGATGACAATGACAATGACAGTTGGTAATCCTCCTAAATGTAATGACAATTGTAAGATATAAATGAGGTTAAATGTATATGAAGCGTTTTGGCCCAGTGGATTAGTCTTCGGACTTTGAAACAGAGGGTCGTGGGTTCAAATCCCAGCCATGGCGTAATTTCCTTCAGCAAGAAACTGATCCACAATGTGCTGCACTCAACCCAGGTGAGGTAAATGGGTACCGGTAGGAAGTAATTCCTTAAAAAGCTGTGTGCGCTATGCACGCTTTTACAACTCCAAAGAATGTTCTGTAAATCTGATTGGTCCAAATCGGATGACATGATATTCAGCGAATCGCGCTATTGCATCCAAAACGCACTATCCTGCACTCTGAAGTCATACCAAAAGTACTATCCTGCATTGTGACGTCAGAATGCGGGATAGTTCGCGGTCTGAAATTATCTAGAATTATCTAGAATTTAGATAAAATATACAGTGCGTCCCACAAAAAAAAAAACCGAGATTTAGCCATAATTTATCATAAGTTGATCATAAATAATAGACAAATGACCTACCATGTAAAGCTTAGAATCTCCTCTTTCATCTGGTACTACTTAGATTATTTCTCATTCACGCATGGGTGAGCAAAATCAATTCAAAGAAAGGATGCCCAAAACTCATTTGGCGGGGTGTATCTAAATTTCAAAAAGAAAGTCACATGACTAATAAGTTCAATATCTGCTCTTTTATTTGATACCTTAATCACAAAAAATTGTCCAGAAGTAAAAAAGTTATGATACCTCGAAACAATGCTTGTATTTCCATAATTTCATTATATAAACGTGTTTTCACCAGTTTCCCACAGAAGCTATCGCACGGTAACAAAATAGTTAATGCATGGCTGATCGTCAACAAAACGGAGTGTCGAGTGAGTTTGAACGCTAGCCTGTAAAACCTCTTCATTTTATGAAATTATTGAAATCTAGCCCTTATTTCAAATAACCAGAACTTCGTTATTCCTTGACCATTTTCTGTAATTAAGGTATCAAATTAAAGAGCAGATATTGAACTTTTTTTGAAATGTGGTTTTTATTTTAAAACCCAGATACGGCCCGCCAAGTGACTTTTTGGAATCTCATTTTCAGATTGTTTTTGCTCACTCATGCCTGAATGAGAAGTAATTTAAGTAATTCCAGATGAAAGAGGAGATGTCCTATTTGGTACTTGTCGTCGGGGGTACTTGTCTTTTGGGTGGATGTCCTATTAAAGGGTGGATATCCAGGTGGTACACTGTATATGTAAATGTCCTGATACGGCCTCAGAGATATCACGAATAATTCATAATATACACTATCAGAGTAATCGTGACCGACAATTTTCTTCTCACCATTTGAATCTAAAGAATGCATTGTTGAACAATTGGAGGAGTGCACGGAAAGCAGTGACTTTGTAATCTTAATCACCCTATCTATACTAGGCAATTTCCTTTAAAATATGAACAACAATATAGAAGCAAATACCTGGGGAACAGTCGAGGTCTCTCAATTGCACCCAAGTTCCAGAAGTTCCGTTGCATTGCCATGTAACAGATGCTTGTGTTTCGTCGCACTGTATAATGACAAGATCTTCTCTTCTGTAGATGTCTTGAGGCATAACAACGTGACTCCTCGGATGAGACGGCAGACTGCAAGTTATCTCTGTTGAAAACAAGAACTACAGTCAATACCGACGTTTAAATTTTGATTCGTAAATATGGATTTTCACCCCGGTGTTTGATACTTGCTATTGATAATCGTGACAATACATATAAAATAGCTTAGAAAACAATAAGGAAAATAAAGACAATTTGAAAAACGAAGATACTGAGTGTCAAGTGATAATAACGATTACAATGTTGATAAAACTATAACAATAAAGAGGAATACACCAAAGATATTAAAATCACTATTACTACTACTATTGTCATCATTGTCATACTAGTAAAGGAAAAAAATATATACCCTACCGGGAACATGGTGAATGCGATGCAGGGTCCTTCGAAGTTTATTGATAAAATTATGTATGTAATCCTTCATACTTATCGTTATATTTATTTTTATTATATATAGATTCACCATTATTATTGCATATTTTGTATTGTGTGTGTGTGTATTTCGACATGTGTCTTTGAAGATTGAAGTATGTTGGTGTTTGCGGAGGTAGGGTATGTGTAGTAAACACACAAAAATGAACACTAACACGAAGCACCACACTAGAATCGAGGACATGCACCCTCCAACCGTGGACTGTCCACGGTAAGTAGTGCAAATGAATGGAAATTGAATAAGCGTGCATGTGGAAAGTATAAAAAAGAGTACGGGAGATGTTGATCATCGTGGTAGTATAGAATCGGTAAAGGATTAATCTGTTGTCTCGCGATACGGCAAACTGTTTGCCGCATCGTGAGACAAAAGATTATTTCCTTTACCGAAAACAATTATATTTCATTGACGTTACACAGTTATATCTAGTAGTCCACGTTAGTTAGTTTCATTCTACACACTGTATGTGTCCGCATTAGAGAAGTGTAATTTCACTTTACACATGTCTACGTTTACGTTAAAATTCGGATTTACAGACAAAATTTACACGAATGTATGTGAGGGGGTGGAGAGTGTGTGGCTGGGCGAGGGCAAAGGCAATCACGAGCTACGACCTCCTACCTGTTTCACAATGCAGCCCTATATACCCGTAGTGGCAAATGCATATGTAGTTGATATCCCCTGGTGACGTAACGCACAATCCATTCAAACATGGAGTAGCAAAACATATATCACCTATTAAAAATAAAAGTAAAATCGTTAAATACTTTAACAATACAAAAATGTATTCTATATATATGTACATATATATACATATATATATATATATATATATATATATATAATGTGAAAGAAATGGATGAAGAGAACAATGGTAGGCGTAGCTTAAATCAAGGTTTAAATCTTCATCCATTTCTTTCACACAATATTTAAATATAAAAGAGTTGCCAAAGCTGTAGTACATGTATAACTTCACACATTTATATATATATATATATATATATATATATATATATATATATATATATATATATATATACATGTATATATATATATATGTGTGAAGTTATACATGAACTACATCTTTGGCAACTCTTTTATTTAAATATTGTGTGAAAGAAATGGATGAAGAGAACAATGGTAGGCGAAGCTTAAATCAAGGTTCCCCAGAGCTATCTACCCTTTTTGGAAAAATTACTGATGCCGAAAAAATGTCTCTGCCGGGAATCGAACCCGGGCCCCCAGCTTTGAACGCCGGTGCCTTAACCACTAGACCACAGAGACGGGTTAGTGGCGAGGGCGACCCCGATCCGATTGACCGTCAGATAGACAGATTTTCGACACCATACCAATTATAATTTTCTTGTCGGGTGAAGGTGGGTTTTGAACAATGACAAGGGTAGATAGCTCGGGTGAACCTTGATTTAAGCTACGCCTACCATTGTTCTCTTCATCCATTTCTTTCACACTACATGTATATATATATATATATATGTATGCAGCAATAGAGATACACACCTGAAAGTTGACCCTGAGTCAACCGACTTAAACTCAATTTACTCAGAGTCATGTTCAGGACTTAGAATTTTTTCGAGCTCAGAGAGTGTACTGCGGGCGGCAACGGAGTGCTATATCACGATTGCAGTTTCTTTCAGTTGATTTTTCTAACATGTTGTCTGTTTTCTTGATAACTGTTCAACTGGTTTGAGTTATTGCTTGGTCATTCATCTCTATTTGCGTTTCCTGTATTAATTATAATGCCTTAATAACAAAATAATGAGTCTAGATTTGGCATTGTAATGTTCCACGCAGAGCAATTAACGTGGGGTTGTGGTCGCTTATTAGAACAGCCACTATACGTACGTGCATAGACCTACTGCGTACTCTGCGGAGCGAGAGCCGATTTTGAGTAATTGTGTAGTCTTATTCCAGGAATAAATAAATAAGTAAAATAATAATTATAACAATGCTCTAAAATTGTCTGGTTTTGTTTTTGTTGTTCAAACTGTGGTGTGATATTATGGTTCGACGCTTATTTTCCAAGATTCGTCAATTTTGACATCCAATAAAGTGTACTGACAGTGGCGTAGGCCTACTTCGGGTAAGGTTCGTGTCTTTGTGGGGCGCGCTGCTGTTCCCCCATCCCCCCGCCCATCCCCCATATTTTCTTCAAAAGGTTTGTGTGTGTATGTGTGTGTGTGTGTGTGTGCGCGCGCATGTATGAAAATGTCGATTAATTTGATTTGAATTGATTTGTCAAGTTGAAAATGTAGATCTAGGCCGGATGAGGCAATTCTTGGTAGATCTAATGACATTGAATTGTACTTTTTTTCAACATAATTAAAATACTAGATCTAGATCTATATGGTAACTATGTCAGATTTCGATACATATCACCCCGCAACGCTAAAAAATCCACAAAGAGAGTCATAACAACTTGAGGTAAGATGAATACCACCATTATTGACCTGAAGTCAGCAAACTAAAACATATCATCACTTTGAGTCGATTTTAATGAGAGATATATTACTTGACATACTTCATATATTTTAGGTCAGTTTCACGCTAAAGTAAGATACCAACTGCTCCACCCCCCCCCCAAAAAAAAGAAAAAACTAGAAAAAAACTATTATATTAAGATATGGACAGGATATGGGAATAACGTAATGTCATCTATTCCTGAAAATCCACAAAGAGAGTCATAACAACTTCAGGTAAGATGAATACCATCATTATTGACCTCAAGTCAGGTAAGTAAAATATATCATCACTTGAGTCGATTATATTAAGGGATATAAGGTAACGTTATCTATTCCTGAAAATCCACAAATAGAGTCATAACAACTTCAGGTAAGATGAATACCACCATTATTGCCCTCAAGTCAGCAAACTAAAACATATCATCACTTTGAGTTGATTTTAATGAGGGATATCTTACTTTAGATACTTTATATATTTTAGGTCAGTTTCACGCTAAAGTAAGATACCAACTGCTCCACCCCCCCAAAAAAAAAAAACACTATTATATTAAGATATGGACAGGATATGGGAAGAACGTAATGTTATCTATTCCTGAAATCCACAAAGAGAGTCATAACAACTTCAGGTAAGATGAATACCACCATTATTGACCTCAAGTCAGCTAAGTAAAATATATCATCACTTTGAGTCGATTATATTAAGGGATATAAGGTAACGTTATCTATTCCTGAAAATCCACAAATAGAGTCATAACAACTTCAGGTAAGATGAATACCATCATTATTGACCTCAAGTCAGCAAACTAAAACATATATTCTCTTTGAGTTTATTATATTAAGGGATATAAGGTAATGTTATCTAGTCCTGAAAATCCACAAAGAGAGTCATAACAACACACAGTCCCATTCGCACGAAATCGCGTGGGCATTGCTGCGTTTAGTCTCCATCCTGCAGAACTACTGGCGAGGAATGTGCGTCTTTAATTATCAACTCCCCCCCCCCCACCCAAAAAAAAACCAAAAAAAATAAATGAATAAATGGGAAAAAATAGTATGAGTAGGTGTAATACGTGGATGTCGGACATGCCGGGATAAATTAAATGTCTCTAGACAATGTACACACATGAAAACCATAAAGTGACCCAAAACTTCAAGTAAAGTTAATACTACCCACAAAACCCTCAAGTCATCTAATAAAAAAACATGTCATCACTTTAAGTCAGTTACATGAAGGAATATAATCACACGACTGAGGTTGTTTTATTAACAGTTTTATGCAAAATCATCATATCAATACCCCCCCCCCCGCTGGAAAAAAAAAGTCATAGACAGGGTATGGGATGAGATAATGTTATCTCAACATGAAAATCCATGAAGTGAGGCATAACAACATCAAGTTAAGTGAATACTACAGACAGTGACCTCCAGTCACCGTACAAAAACATTCCATCACTTTTAGTCCATTATATTAAGAAATATAATCATAATACTGAGTATTATGCTATATTAATATATCAACTGCACCCCCCCAAAAAAAAATGAGACATGGACAGGATCTATGATATGTTATGTATACATCGAAATCAAGTCGATCTACCTTTGTTTTCATTTTTATTGTTAATTCAAATATCAACTGCCCCCCCCCAACTGCAGCCCTGGAAACCCTACTACTCTTGGCCTCAGTACACTTAATTGGATGTAATCCAAATTGAATTGAATGAACAAATATGTTGGTGATTAATCTTGGAACCATATTATTCAACTACAAAAAAAAATCATTTTTTTTTTTTTTTAAAGTTATTTATTCGTTCCTGGAATAAGACTACACTATTTCACAAAATCAGCTCTCGCTCCGCAGAACACACAACAGGTCTATGAATGTACGTAGTTGCTGTTCTAATAAGCGATCACACCCCCAACTGTGTTTCCCATCGTGAAAGCACTCCATTGCCGCCCGTAGTACACTCTCCGAGCTCAAAACAATTCTAAGTTTTGAACATGACCCTGAGTAAATTGACTTCAAGTCGGTTGACTCAGGGTCAACTTTCAGGTGTGTATCTCCATTGCTGCATATATATATAAATATATATATATATACTTATTTATTGATTTCGATATGGGAATGAAATCGGCAAGTAGCTCTAGCAAATGATTGAGCAAAAGATGCGTCTCTTTACAGTCATGTTCCAGAACAGCGAGTAAAGTGGTACACGTAAGACAGCTCAAACAGAAAGTTCAGTTGGTAATTCTTCCCAAGTATCTTTTGGTTCTTATATGTAATGGGATTCTAGATAATCCAAGTGATTTCCAAACACGACTCTGTTAATGGAATAATTAGGGTAACGTCAGTAGCCCTTCTCAATACAGTAGAATCAAACTTTGAGGGGGAAAAGAGTCGCTCCAATGAAACCTCCAACTCTTGACGCCGGAAGGGGGTGGAGCCGTGGAGGGCCTCTTTAGTAGTTTAACTACCATTCTTAGGGGATTTTACAAACGAAATACACTACTCAAAAAAAGTTAAGGACCACTTTTTAATGTGTGTATACAATTTTCAAACCGGGTGTTGTATTTCTAGAAATACCCGAATATGGCTGTCTTGAATCTCCTCAAACACCCTGTAACAATTTCACACATGGGTGGTTTCAGTTGTTGCATGAGGTCTCTCGCATTATTGCATATCCTGAAAAGTGGGCCCATTGTGAAGTGGTACAAATGTGGATTCAAATGCATTTTCTGTCTTTAGTCTCTACAATCAACAAATTGCTGACAACAGCAATGCCAAGATACAGCTATCCAGGATGCCATCAAACACAATGAAATCAATTTCACACATGCAGTTCTTTCATGTCTCTTGCATCATTGCAATGTGCCCGTACAAAAGTGGCTTCCAAAGCATTTTCTGTCTTTAGTCTCTACAATCAACAACTTGCTGACAATAGCAATGCCAAGATACAGCTGTCCAGAATGCCATCAAACACAATGACATCAATTTCACACATGCAGTTCTTTCATGATGTCTCTGGCATCATTGCAGTGGGCCATAAGACAAGTGTCTTCCAAAGCATTTTCCGTCTTTAGTCTGTACAATCAACAACTTGCCTACAACAGCAATGCCAAGACACCACCTAAGTGAAACAGATGTAGCCAGAGCCCTAGGGATGCTGGAAGCTGGCCTCAGTCAGCGAAGAGTAGCCAGAATGATGGGCGTGTCACACAGTGTCATTAGCAGAGCAAATCAAAGACACCGAGAGACAGGGCTATACTCCGAGAGACCCCGCAGTGGCCGACCAGTTTCGACAACCCCTAGAGATGATCGCTACTTGACGAATCTCAGCCTCCGCAACCGCTTTCACAGTGCACGCCGCCTCAACAATGACTTCGCTGCAGCAACTGGAGTGATTGTTTCCACTCAAACAATCCGTAACCGACTTCACAGAGCCAATATGCATGCCAGACGGCCAGCTCAGTGTGTCCCACTCACCCCTGCTCACAGAAGAATTCGTCTCAACTGGGCCCGGGAGCATGTCAGATGGACCAGACAGCAATGGCGTAGAGTTCTGTTCACAGATGAGAGCAGATTTTCCCTTGACCACAATGATGGACGTTCGAGAGTCTGGAGGCGACCAGGAGAGAGATTTGCAGACCCCTGTATTGCAGAACATGACCGTTATGGGGGAGGCAGCGTCATGGTGTGGGGAGGCATCACCTACGCCAACCGTACTCGTCTCTACGTGGTCCCAGGGGGAGCAATGACAGGAGTGAGGTACAGGGATGAGGTCCTTGAACATATAGTGGTGCCATTTGCAGAAAATGTGGGACAAAACATCATTTTCATGGATGACAATGCCCGTGCCCACCGAGCTAGGGTGGTGACCGAGTTCCTTGAGGGCCAGGGGATTGAGCGTATGGAGTGGCCAGCGAGGTCCCCGGACTTAAACCCGATAGAGCACGTCTGGGACATGATGGGGAGGAGTCTCGAGCAGCTCGAAGCCCATCCACTTGGACTGCAGCAGCTGGGTGTGGCTCTGGAGGCTGCATGGGATGCACTGGACGTCAGAGACATCAATCGCCTCATCAGCTCCATGAGACAGCGCTGTGAAGCCGTTATTGCTGCAGGAGGTGGTCACACTCGTTACTGAACTGCCTGAAAGACACTCAGACATTCGTTTTTACCACTTCATGTCGGTAGCTGATACCCCTCGGGGCCCACTTTTCAGGATGTGCAGTGATGCGAGAGACATTGTGCAACAACTGAAACCACCCATGCGTGAAATTGATTACAGCGTGTTTAAGGACATTTAGGACAGTTGTACTGAGGTATTTCCAGAAATAAAACACCTTGTATAAAATCTTTATGTACGTTTTAAAAAGTGGTCCTTAACTTTTTTTGAGTAGTGTATGTTAAAACTTAAGAGATGTAGATCTACAGATATGTGATATTAAATATTATAGCAATTAACTTTGAACGTAGATGCTAATTTTTCCCGAAAGCTATCAGTCACTGCACTATACCAATGACTAGCTTTACATTCAAACTTACCGAAGACAGTTATAGACTCCACGTTTAGATTGACAGCACCATCTGCACTTTCCCAAACCCCTGGTTGTTGAAGCCCTAGTAGAGTTTCGACTGCTGTTGATTTTTCCTTCAAGTTATCCCTGTTCGGGTTGAAGATCATTACTTTAAAATCGACAACGATGCTTCCTGCCGAGAATCCGGTGATGAAGAGATCCCATTCGTTGTCGTTAATGATGTTTATCAAAGCATCATAGAGCTGATAATGATAAATATTCACACTTTCAATAAAAAATTGCACATGATTATTGCCACTCATGTCCAATAATCGAAAAAGGACTAGGTTCGCATATTTGTGTCTAGATTTCCACCAATCCAATAAATATTGCATTATAGCATACACAGTACATGATTAGGTATTTATTGCTGTTATTACTGTAAGATTAAAATAAATAAAATTAATGCAACATTACAAATCGAACAAGTGCAAATAAGGTCAAAGTTACGGCTGGTAGCCCATATTAAGCTACAACTTTATTGCATGTATACACAACAAAAAAAAGTAAGTCCCCCCTTGAACAAACATTAATAATTTCCGAACCAATGCGAGTTTTTGATATATTTTTACATGAGCGTGTAGGTAATGTTATAAGCTACCCTCTGAGTAAATGTTATGGACGTATTTTACGTCATGCTTTAGTGAGCACCGTCAGAAGGCAAAAATTTCACTTTTCAAAAGTCACAAGCCAAAAATCATGACTTTCCTTCCATTTTATTGGAACTGATTCCACATCCTCATCATGAAACATAGTCAGAAGGCTTGTAAAAGGTACTTTTTAAACGACGATACAATTTTTGGGGCTAAATTTCACGGTTGAATAAACACAAGTCCAAATTTGCTATAATTAGATTTTTTCATCAATAAATATGATAGAATATGATGACAGTTATTTTGGGAAAGAGTATCGTCAACAATATTCATCGTTTCACGGTTCAATGAACATTTATTGAAAACAAAAAATACGATTTTTAAATATCATACGCAAGTATTGTTTCATTTTGGTAACTGAAAATGATATTTTCTCAACTTTTTCGTTATGTTCATGACCAATTAACACGCTTCAAAGATTCAAAGGCGCTTAATTAAACATTCACGCTTGAATGAACATGTGGAATGTGATTAGCTCTTTTTTACGTTATTGGAAAAAATGCAATTTGTAACTATGGATATCTGTCACAAACCTCCTTTCATGGTTCATTTGATTTGATTTTTATGAAAATCCCGATGTTTAATGCATCAGTGAGCACACAATATTCGAAAATTATGCAAATGAGAAGAAAGTTCAAGGACTTTGCCCCACTCTGTGCCGTATCGAATTGTTATTTTGGTGTGCGTGCCTTTTGGATAGTGTTACTCTGAAGCCATGTGCGAAGTTTCATGAAATAACTGTTGGCAGAAATAACAAAAACCGTCCATGAAACAAACCCCTTATGTCATATTTGTTAAAATTTTGACTTCCTCTCTCATAGACTTGTGTACATTATTGGTGCATACGTTTAAGAATAAGTAACCTCTTATTCAATATGGTGGAACTTTTTTTCAAGGCTGTCTTTAGCAATGTCATTTGGCAGTAATGTTTATCAACCTATGGGCAGAATTCTGTGCAAAAATGAAATCGATTTGTTTATTTACTGATGAGTGAGCACGCATCAAAGTGGGAACATGGGTATTTTCAATGTCACAGACTCATTTTAAAGGGTAATAAGGTGAATATTGGGGGCAAATTCGGTTTTTAAATGTGACTTTAATTGCTGTTGTTTTTATCATCCATCATTTCTATCACCACACACTTTCCGAACTTTTAACATTTTCATGGTTGAGCGAGCTTATTCGAAAACTTAGGAATGAATACTCTTTATACTGCATAAATGTATTCTTTTCCTAACAATTTCTCATGATCAGTTTAATTTATGGACAAATCAGTGGTGGATCCAGAATTTAAAAATGGGGGAGGGGCCTATAATCGGGGGAGCCACCAACATTTTCAAATTTTAATATGACCTAACAAGTTGTAGAGGATACTACCAAAAACCCCTATGATGATACGTCACAATACAGGGGCCGCGGAACCGTTTTCAAAGTGTGGGGAGGGGCTGAGCCAAAAGTGGGGGGAGGGGGGGGGGGGTGACCATGCAACAAATCACAATCGTATGGTCATTTTTACATTTTTGTACATGGTTTTGGAAAACAGTGGACCCCCACCCCGCTTCCGCGGCCTCTGCGATATTGTGCTCACACAACCATGAACATACGATATCAAAATTGTGTGTGGAGTGGCTAAATGATGGATAGTAAAACAGCATAACACCATAAAATTCACCTAAAAACAACTTTTGCCCAACTTTGTATTTGCACAATCTGAAAAAACGACTCTTGTGACTTTCAATTCAATCTTTAATTACTCATGCATGACTCAATCGATCAATTTCATTTTTCCCCAGGAGTTGCTTAATGAGTGTAGAAAACCACCTACGAAATATCATATCTAAAAATAACTCCGTTCAAAAGTTACAGCAATTTGATTTAGGGGGGACTTACTTTTTTTGTTGTGCATATATATAAATGTGGTATATTGTGCTTTTTTATACTTGATATTTTATACTTTGCTTTTTTTTTTTCAAGTACTCATATGTTCTACTGTGAATTTCGGATAGTAAATAGATACAAAACGAAACACAAACTATAACTGGTCTTCCATGGGACCAGCTCATTATAAGAAAAAATAATTACTCATAAATATGATTTATCAATCGTAATCACCAGTGGGTACCCTAGCTAGTACTACTGACGAATGTGGTTCCTCTAAGCTTACAGCTTGCTCCCCTCCCCTCCACCTTCATAAACGTAAAGATGTGCTGAACTTACGATTTTGAAAATATTTTTTTCAAGATTGCGGTAATTTTCTGATTGTGGATCAGTTAGCGATTCCGTGAAAGTAATTACTAGACCGTTGAGACGGGTTAGTCTGATGAAGCCGCCGATAGCCATAGAAACTGTCAAAGAGATAGGTATATGCGGGGTAAAAAGGAGCCATTGTGGAACATTGCCGTAATACATGAAGTATAATTAGGCTGATGACTAAATGTCTGGATTTCTTCTCAACTGATAGCGTTTCCGGTCAAATCCCGGGTTAAATGCACTCACTTCTTTTTCTTCCAGCTTACATTATGAAAGACAGTGTAAATAAGTTTATATACCACGATGGCATTGCTCTCGCTCTCAACTCACATATAGGCAACCCACCTTAATCGAGGTCCAACAAGCGACTTAATGTAGAGAATCGGTCTTGGTCGTCACTCCAAGGGTTGGTGAAAAAGATATATCCCGTATTTATATTCGTACATTAAATAGTGATTTTTGTTTTTTAAATCATGAAAAATAATTCACAGTATCAAACGAGCAACATAAGTGTGTAAGTGCGGATACTGTTTGGTTAATAGAAATACAAAGATACTGGCCAAAATACTTTAGCCTGAAAATGAAGTTGCCCATTATAACAAGAGCTAAAATATTGCAAATTTTGCATTGTGCCAATGATTACCCATGCAGATGTCGTTTCTTCGTGAGAAGCCTTCAGAACAATTACAATAATAGCCACCTTCTACCAAATTCGTGTCAGTGCAGACTTCATTCACTCCACACGGATCATCGTGGAAACAACGATCGATTGCTGTTTATGGAAATGTAGAAATTAAGAAACATCATTTTATAAATAACTCAATCGATTTTTTGGTTATTACAAATAAAATTGTCAAATCAATATTCATAGATTATGAACAAAAAACGTCATTTAGTTGAATGTAAGAGTTATCATAGTTTTCTTCTGTAATATTGGACGTGGCAGTCGCCTTTGGCCAATGAAGACAGGGATAAAAACCGTACCCTAACAATAACTCTCCCAAATACCTGATTGGATGTCAGAGACATTAAGTTTAGGATTTACTATAAAATAAGGCAAACTCGATTTTGCGTCTCGCCCACTTATAAAAATAACCAAAAATATCGTGATTTGTGAGGGCACGCAACAGAATTGTATCGAAATTTCATTGTGAAATGACTGGGATGGAATAACACTTGTCATAAGAGTCTTGCACGTAAACATTAATGTTGACCTCAAAGTGAACTGTGACCAAGCCATGTGACTAACCAACACAGTAGCATGTAGGTCCCCTAAGTTCATCTACCATCCAAGTTTCGTTGAAAAGTGAGTTACGGTTGCAGAGTTATGTGTCATAAGAGAGTCTTGCATGGAAACTTTAAACGTTGACCTAAAAATGACCTTAGCATGTGACATCCGACTGCAACATGACATGCAGGTCTCATAAATACATCGACAATCCAAGTTTCGTTGAAAAGTGAGTTACGGTTGCAGAGTTAGGTGTCATAAGAGAGTCTTGCATGTAAACTTCAACGTTGACCTGAAAATGACCTTTGACCTTACCATGTGACCTCCAACTTCAGCAAAACATGCAAGTCCCCCTTATCCATCTACCATCCAAGTTTCGTTGAAAAGTAACTTACGGTTGCGGAGTTAGATGTCATTGCAGAGTCTTGCATGTAAACTTTAACGTTGACCTGAAAATAACCTTTGACCTTACCATGTGACCTCCAACTGCAGCACATCATGCAGGTCCACGAAGTCCATCTAACCATCCAAGTTTGGTTGAAAAGTGACGTACGGTTGTAGAGTTAGGTGTCATAAGAGAGTCTTGCATGTGAACTTTAACGTTGACCTGAAAATGACCTTTGACCTTACCATGTGGCATCCGACTGCATCATAACATTCAGGTCCCCAAAGTCCATCCACCATCCAAGTTTAGTTGAAAAGTGACTTACGGTTGTGAAGTTATGTGTCATAAGGTTTGTGACGGACGAACGACGGACGACATTTGCATGTCTCGCCTTCCCCTCTGATGGGCGAGACAAAAAAATGAGATGTGCACAATGGGCAATCTTAGTGAAATTATCAAGAGGCTGGGGGAATATGATGTCAAAGAAATTCCTGTGTTATTTTGTTAATGAATATTTTCAAATCTTGAAAGTTTAAAAAACAAGAACTACTCTTTCAGAAAAGTCAATATTATATATAATAATATATTTTTTTAGACTACCAAATTAGTATTTCAGATGTTTACAGAGAATCTTTCCTTCATACCATATCGTTAGTTTTGGGGTGGCTTGTCACAGTTTTACAACATAACAAATTTGGAATTGCGTATCTAGGATGGGCTAGGCATGGGAATAAAGATATTCGCAATAATAATAATACCAACATGCTTATATAGCGCATATCACTGCCAAATGCGTCCCTATGCGCTTAATAGGATATTATTACCCTGGCTTTAGCCCCGCAGCCTTTTACAGCGCGGTGGCATTTCAAGGAATAAATTCCTGCCAGGTACCCATTTACCTCGCCTGGGTCGAGTGCAGCACAATGTGGATAAATTTCTTGCTGAAGGAAGTTACGCCATGGCTGGGATTCGAACCCACGACCCTCTGTTTCAAAGTCCGAAAATCCACTGGGCCACAACGCTCCACTAATAAGTTAAAATAAAGTCCTAAAATTTATCTTGCTGAATATTAGGCCTACATGGTCAACCATTCAAGCAATATTGATGCCACTTAAAATCAGTGATGTTCATGATAGATTGAAAATGTAAAGTCCATTACCCGTAGAACATGTGCTGTCAGTATATCCCGTAACGCAGATACAAGAGAAAGAGTTGATACCATCTACACACGTTCCTTCATTTTTACAAGGTGATGGATGGCAGTCGTTAATATCTAGAGTTGGATTGTAGTCGAGTAGAAAAAGTATAAAGGGCTATGAACGATACAACCTATGAACGATACAACACATTTAATAATGTCTTTTCCTGATCGACAAAGGCATTCACAGCTAAGGTTCAAAATAACAGCAAAATCATTTATTTGAAATGACATTATTATTAGTATCAAAAGAAAAACTCAGTAGTAAGAAAATGATTAATTTATACAAGATGAACACACTCAACCCCCCCCCCAAAAAAAAAAAGGTTAATCATTAGTTGGCATGGTTCTCTCACCCATGTACATAAAGGAGGGTACCAAAGGGGCCGGTAAAGAAAAGATTGCGTTTAAAACAAAACTAATCAAAAGGAAGATCAAAATGCATTATTGGTTGAGATCGAATTCCGTTAAATGCAGTAATTATCAAATGCTGTAAATGGGTCTAGGAAAATTACACGACCCAGCAGTCTCTTTCTAACGCCCTTATTCATCCCTCCTCCCCGAGATGGAAATTGGATGGCCACTCCAGTCACAAGAAGACATGTTGCGCCACACGAATTGAATATGAACGGAAATTACTTATTGAGCAGACACTTCCAGTATAGCCGGGTACACATTCACACGTGAAAGTGTTTATTCCGTCTCTACAAGTTCCTCCATTCTGGCACTGATTTGTCTCGCATTCGTTGATATCTGCAATCAAAGATAGGAAAACAGGTTGAACGATATAATTTTTTTTTCTTTTTACTTTTCAGATTCATTACAACTATATGTTTTTTTTTTTTTTCTATTTTGATAAAAAAGGAAGGATTTTTGCGAAAATTGAGGGAGAAATTAGTGATCACTAACTGTTGTCATTACCAGCATTCCTGTTAAGTACTGGAGAACAAATATACCATATAATTATTCAATGCACAAAATATATATTTACTCTAACACACAAAACCCACCCCAAGCGCGCGCATACACATACACAAACACACACACACATATTTACATATATATATATATATATATATATATATATATATATATATATATATATATATATATATATATATGTAGATATATAAGATAATCACCAATAGTTTATTTTCCTTACGCCGAAGCAGAGTATTTGGATATATGTATTTATATACAGTGCGTATCAAAAAAGTTTACACTTTGAAAAAGCCCTAATAAATAAAAAATATACATCATGTTGGTAATTGTGTCACATATAATCTTGGGTGTGGGTCTCATCTATCCAAAAAAGTAAAAGTTTTGACAGAATGTTACTCTTGAGTGAGCACTGTCGCTTTTCGTAAAGCTCGCAGAAATCTGTTTGCGCATAAATGCTCGTTTTCACGCTGTGTCAAGGGGAAAGGGCAAAGTCAAACTTCCCTTGCAAAACACTTCTCATACATTTCCCTTGCTTTTTTAATAAAACGGAAACATTCAAGCATTTTGCAACAATTTTGCTACCCAACTTGAAATTTCAACACTTAGTAAGCACAACCTTTACCTTTTTGTGCCAGCTGGATCTGATGACCTAACTGAATCTGAATAAAAGTTTATATTAGACATCTCTAGCATTTTTTTCACTAGGTTTTAATCATTTAAAGTTGGTTCACGTTTCATTTTTCATTTAATACTTGTTGCTCAACACTTTTCCCAAGCTTGACAATGATTAACAAAACGAAAATCAAGCTTAAGCCATTTCACGTAAATCAAAGCTCAGTGTAAAGCAAATATCGTCACGATGGTCTCGGTGTGTGGGGAAGGGGGTGGGGCGCAATGCACTCTTCGAAGTGTTTTTGGCAAGGAAACAAGTTAAAAAAGGTAAAAATATCTTTAAATCAATTCTACTAGCTAAATTCCTCATGTTTTTCATGATTACGGTTTACTTTTGTTCGCATAACTATTACAAAGTTCTGCGCAAATCATTTTCACAAACTTTTTAAAAGTAAGTGGTGCTCACTCATGCGGACATATTTGTCGACAGTTATATCTTCATTTGCTTAAATGGATCTGCACCAATATTAAAATGTGGAAAAATCTTTAGGATATTAGAAATGTATAATTTACAGGATTTTTTTCTAAGTGTAAACTTTTTTTGATACGCACTTATATATATATATATATATATATATATAAATATATATATTATATATATATATGCAGCATTGGAGATACACACCTGAAAGTCGACCCTGAGTCAACTGACTTGAAGTCATTGACTCAGGGTCATGTTCAGAACTTATACATTTTTTGGAGCTCGGAGAGTGTACTACGGGCGGAAATGGAGTGCTTTCACGATGGGAAACACAGTTGGGGTGATGTGATCGCCTATTAGAACAGCCACTACGTACATTCATAGACCTTCTGTGTGTTCTGCGGAGCGAGAGCTGATTTTGTGAAATAGAGTATTCTCATTCCAAAAACAAATAAATAACTAAGAAAAAAAAGAGTAAAATTTTGATGTTTTTGTAGTTGAATAATATGTTTCCAAGATTAATCACCAAAATATTTGTTCATTCAATTCAATTTGGATTACATCCAATTAAGTGTACTAGGGCCTAGATTAGTAGGATTTCCAGGGCTGCAGTTACCTCATATTTTCTCCAAAACGTAAACTTAAAGTTTGTGTGTGTGCATGTGCCTGTGTGTCTGTCTATGTTTATGTGTTTGTGTCTATGTGTGTATGTGTTTGTATATACATCCGTGTGCGTGCCATCATTGAGTTTGTGTGTGTGTGTGTGTGGGGGGGGGTGTTTGTTCTGTTTGTATTATAAACACGTGTGTTAAAATGAGATGTACTTATTTTCATGCTTTTAATGCTAACTTGATGGATTTTCATGTTTAGATAACATTACCTCATCCCATACCATGTCTATGACTTTTTTTTCCAGCGGGGGGGGGGGGGGGGGGGGGGGATTCATGTCATGATTTTGCGTAAAACTGTTAATAAAACAAACTCAGTCGTGTGATTATATTCCTTCATGTAACTGACTAAAAGTGATGGCATGTTCTTTTATTAGATGACTTGAGGGTTTTGTGGGTAGTATTAACTTTACTTGAAGTTTTGGGTCACTTTATGGTTTTCATGTGTTTACATTGCCAAGAGACATTTAATTTATCCCGGCATGTCCGACATCCACGTATCATACATACTCATTCTATTTTTTCCCATTTATTCATTTATTTATTTATTATTTTTTTTTTTTGGGGGGGGGTGATATTTATGAAGGAAATTTCAAGGTAAAAGAAGTAAAAATGAAAAAAAAATAATTCAGGTAAATAAATAAATTTGTAAATGAAATTTGACTGCATGATTTGAACATAATGGCAAAAATAATGAGACAATTAAGAGGAAGTCTGCTGATTAGCCAAAAGTCTAATCATCAAATTTCTCATTTCTGCCATTTTGGCGCAAGCCTGTTTTTGAACCGACAAAAACGTCCCGTGTTCGCTCAAGCATGAACATATATTTTTTTTAATGGTACTTCAAAGATAAGATCTCAGACCATCTATTAACATAAAAACATAGATATAATGATTTGAAACAAATTGTTTATAGAATTTTCAAAACTGTCCCATTTTTATACGCACTGTATATGTGCATGTGTGTGTCTGTGTGTATATTTATAATCAAATCCATGTAAATGTTATATTGTTTATTTCACACTGTAAGCTCACTATTAAAATCATGATGATAAGGTGATATTTATGCACGTATACATTTTCACACTGCACAACATTTCTTTAACCCCGGGAAATAGGGGCGGCCGGAGGGGGGGGGTGGGATCTTAGCCCCACCAATTTCCCGGGGTAAAGCTTAGTCCACTTCCGTTCCATACTACGTTTTGCGAAAGTGGGCTTGTTCCGCAATTGCAATACTAAGAGCTGCTGTGTGAAACCAACCAGGTTAAGCAATCACAGCGAAGCTGAAAGTCATGAATGTATGGCTTCTTCATCGTCTGGTTTGGCTGTCAAATAAAATGACAATATCTGCCAACGCTTTTTGGAACCATCTGCAGATCAAAGTGGCTTGAGTAGAAACAGGAGAAGCGTAGATGGAAAATTATTGAAGCCTGTGCAAACATATTTCGTTGTAGAATAACAATCATGTACATTGTCAAGGTTTTAGTTGTGTGATGTCACATCCAAGCAGCTGTTGCTTACGTCATTGGAAATCAAATTCATAAAATTAAAAAAATATATTATATGCTTAAATTATGTAATTATAATGTATAGTGCATTGGCTTATTTTTGCACAAGGCTTTAATGAATTTTAAACCGAAGAGGTATATGCAATTACCTGTCGTGCAAAGAGGTCCGGTGTATCCATCAATGCATTTACACAGAACACCATCTATTCCAGAAAAACACGTGGCACCATTCATACACGGGTTTGGTTCACACCGGGTGATATCTGAGAATTAAAGTCATCGGTTAGCATTAAAAATGTCTAATTGGCAAAACAAAGCCTGAACCTTAAAGGAGAATGAAACCCTTGAAACCAGCTAGATCCATATCAAAGAGAAAAATAAAAGAAACATATTGTTGAAAGTTTGAGGAAGATTGAATGAATAATAAGAAAGTTATGAACATTTGAATATTGAGATCACTAATGCCATGTAGTTTCTCCTATTGGCAATGCGACCAAGATCTGTGATGTCACACATGTACAACTCCCTCATTATTTTAGTACCTTTTCACTTATATTCTCACTTTTATAGAGTCTGTCACAAAGTGAGGTGTTCTCTTTATGAGAGTACAAGTAAATAGGTTTCACAACATTATATCATTGATGAATTGTTTGTCATATGGTTAGAATGAGCAAAAAGAGATGTTTTGGGGTATATTTTCAGTGTCCAAAAGGGGAGATTTGTTCATCTGTGATATCACAGATCCTGGTCGCATTGCCAATGGGAGGATCTCCATAGCATTAGTGATCTCGACATTCAAATGCTCATAACTCTTCTATTGCTAGTCCTAATTTACTCAAACTTTTGTTGATCTTATTCTTTGATTTTTCTGCTTTCACAAAAGCTAACTTGCTCCAAGAGTTTCATTTTCCTTTAATGTGTGTTGCATTTAATGATGACCATGTCATCATGAACATGATGTAACACATATTATTATATTAGGATGCTGCTACCATTCATTTTTTTTATATATACGATTTGTATAGCGCATGCACGCATCCACCTTGTTTTTCCCTTTCTGAAGCACAGCATATCGATTTTTATAGGGGGACACTTTTTCTAGTCTACATTTTCTTTGGCAAATCAAAGTCACATGTTGCAAATTGGGACCTTGCAGCTTGGATTTTTAAAAGTCTTTTTTTAATCAAATCATATTAGGTACAACAACAACAGCAACACTTAGATTTTCACAAAATTATCTTGCCAATCATAATACATTATTATTTATGCTGAATTGAAACAACATAAACGATTCCTACTATCCTACTTTTCATAATTTCCACATGCTGCACTACAAGTGACGGCACTCCTTGCTAGCAATGCAAAATAAATTTCAGTATAATAAAGGTAAGAGTACGTATTATCATAATTGAAGAAAAAAAATGTGTTGGAGAAGGTGGGGTCATTATGTAAGAGATACTAGGCTTAAGTTGATATAAAAGGCCGTGGATGCGGCACATAAGTGTGGGGTAAATTTCTACGGGGAGCCATGAGGGCAACAATTAAGCGGCCGCGTAAATGGAGTGGAAGTCGGACATTTTTTACTATGGTGTCTTTCATAGAACACAACCACTAACATTTTATCAATCCGGCCCTGCAATGTAGAATGGACGGGCGCCGCAATAACTATGCGAATGCTCTACATCGCGGTCCGTATAACGACAAATGGATAGAAGGCAACCTCAGCTTCCACGCGGCGCGGGCCCTTACTACCACAATAGGAAACTTAGCCTACAAAATGTATGGAGTCAAATAGCAAGAACACATCATAATCTCTGAAAACTAACAACTTTTTTATTTTCGGAATTCGGAGTCCGACTCCATGATGGTGGACATCAGATCAGACGCATGCATGGGCATAGATGATCGTGCAGCTTGCTGGCTGCACCACCGCACACGTACCTCGCTGAATGGAAGGAAGCCAAAGTGACCCCAATACACAAAGGTGGCGACAGACATGACCCACACAACTATAGACCAATATCTGTCCTACCAATATTCATGAAAGTATTTGAAAGATTAATCCATAATCAACTACATGAATACCTGAATGAGAACAATATTTTGGTCAAAGAGCAATCTGGCTTCCGCAAGCACCATTCAACGAATACTGTCCTGACCTATTTCTCAAATCTCCTTCATCGGGAAATGGATCGTGGTAGATTGACGGGTGTCGTATTCTTGGACCTTAAGAAAGCCTTCGACTCTGTCGATCATTGTCTATTACTGCAAAAGCTTGACAAATATGGTATCAGGGGAAGGGAGCTAAATTGGTTCGAATCTTATCTTAAGGGACGGACACAAAGGACATGTGTTAGTGGCAAACTGTCTGAAACTTCAGAAGTACGCAAGGGTGTGCCTCAAGGTTCAATACTTGGACCACTCCTTTTCTCTATAATGGTAAATGACTTAGCTAAAGTTGTAAGGAAATGTGAAATTCTACTCTATGCGGATGATACTGCCCTAGTGTGTAGTGGAAAGACTGCCCAAGAAATCGAACGTGTACTTAATTCCGATCTAAAAAATGTACAAGAGTGGCTTACAGATAATCGATTGATGCTCAACTTAAAAAAAACGCAATACATGATATTTGGGACCCCCAAAAGACTTCGTGATTCTATTGTCAAACTTGTCATAGGAAATGATGTTTTAGATAGAGTGTCTTCATACAAGTACTTGGGTGTGTGGTTAGATGAAAACCTAATCTGGCACAAACAAGTTGAAGAAACCAGTAAGAAGATCGCTTCCAGATTGGCACTTTTGGGTCGACTTCGTAAGTACATGACAATTTCAAGCTCAAAACTACTGGCGAATTCTTTGATCTTACCTTGCTTGGACTATTGTAGTCTCGCTTGGGTAAATTGCTCCCAAAACCTGAAGGATATTTTGATAAAGCAACACAAGAAAGCTGCTCGTCTTGTACTGCAAACTGACCATAATGTGCCAACTGTTGAAGTTTTTCGAAAACTGAACTGGATGCCTATAGAAGAGAGGTGGCGCTTCCATACCTGTAGAATGGTGTTCAACTCACTACTGGCTGAGGCACCAACTTATATGTCAGAAATGTTTTCCCGATCGAGTAATGTTCACTCACATAATACAAGAAATGCTACTAATTGTGGTATTCTGGTTCCACAGGCACGTACCCAAGCCGGTAAGAAAGCCTTTTCTCACCATGGGGCGTGCCTGTGGAACCAACTCCCCAATGATGTAAGAAATTCGACGTCAATAAATTCATTCACAACATCGTATTGGAGATACAGGCTTAATCAAATTTGAACATGATACGTATATGCTATTGTTTCGTGTTCCAAGTGAAGACTATTTATTGAGCAATGCTAGTAACTCGGTCTCTTAGTAACTGGATGATACATGTTCTTCTTATCTCCACGTACCTTTTTCTCTATTGTATTTTTCTCACTCTCCTTATATTCTTTCTATGTCACTTCTCTATTATTCTCGTTATACCTTCTGTCCAATCTTCTACTTTGATCATCTTTCACACTGCAAAGAATCCCTTTTCATGCCTTTCCTGCCATATAAATGCAATTACGATGGATGAAATAGAAATTAGGTAAATATAACAATTAACTACAAATTGTATACAATCACACATATCCTATTCTAATTTATATCATTCATTAATATTATTTCTGAAAGTAGCTTATTGTAATATGATCAGTTACATGACTAGTTTAGACCGGATTTGCTCCTACCAAATGTCTTTTTTTTTTTCTTATACTTTATTTTGTTGCTAGCCTAAAATGAACTGTTTTGTTTTTTTATATTTTCGTTGACCATAACTTAACAAAAATGAACATATATTGTAGTCATGAATTATGTTGTAAATATTTGTTTTCTATCATTACGCATTGACAAGTAGCATGCAATATTATATCATTTTGTACTGATCTTTCATATCACCTTCGAATGTTTTTCATGTATATTTATGTATATGTATTTTATGTTATGCAGGGCCTCCAAGTATAACAGTATTGTAATTACTGATGGGGCTACCCTGTTGAATAAAGACGAAATAAATAAATAAAATAAATAAAGTCCTGCAAGCTTGCGGCGCGCGGCCCTCTAATTCTACGCACTGGGAGTGCCAGGGTGATAACTTTTTGTAGCATCGTTTTTTTGAAGGTTTCCACTCCAACTACACTTTTACACTATGTACACGGCCGTTTGATTTTCACGAAAGAATCTTTCACCTCAATTAACGACAAGTGGCAAGTTCATTTAAAAGGAAAAAAAATGTTTCAAACCAGAGAATTATACAACACTGTTTACTTCATGAATTTTCCAGTAGCCATACCAACCGTTCTTAACTAAACTTTTACTTAAACCCATAATTCATACGTAGTAATAATGTTGTTCTCTTGTAGTTCATTGAGATGATCTTGAATAGGAATTTAATGAATACATAATTGCCCAATGAGCAAATGCTTCCTGTATAGCCAGGAGCACAATCACACATAAATGAGTTGATTCCATCTGTACAAGTTCCGTCATTCATGCAAGGAATTGATGCACATTCATCCATATCTGTAAAGTAACACCGAACAATGAAATACATCCAATTTTGCTCAAAAGTTAGTGAACCCCGAAACAAAATGCACATCTTCATGCTGATTGTTGAATAAAAACAACAACATAAAAAATGGTCTGCAACCCCAATGCAAAATTTTATTGAATAAAATATTTTATTATCTGACTTCACAATTAAATTTCTAAAACACGGGATAATTTTGAACACTTTAAATATGTTCATTTTCTTGTGGGATTCACTAACTTTTGAGCACCACTGTATATTATATAAAAGCATTGAACAAGAGCCTAATGCGAAAGAAAACAAAATACTTTTGAATAACGAATTTTCCATTCATTTACATCAATTTATTTTTTGAAACCACAACTATTAATGTAGAAGTTTGGACACCCCGAAAAGAATACAGTCCTGTGAGTCAATGATACGGCCTAAGGGGGGGGGGGGGGGAGGACACATAACAGACTCTTTCTTGATTTCGCGCTCTGATAGGACATAACATCCATCCGAAAGTAGAACGGTTAGTTGACATTAAAGAGGCCTTTAGTCTACAACGCTAGTAATGGTGCATTTAACGTTAAAAAAATTACCTTTGTATTTTTTTTATCAATTCTTTATTTTATTTCAAATGAAACGAGATAAACAACCAAGAAAAACGGGATTTTGCAATAATCAAGGAAGTCGAATCTGCCTCGCTTGAATAACGCACAAAATGTATACTATAGATTAATTGAATTACCTATCGAACAAAAACTTCCAGTGAAGCCAGGAGGACAGTCGCAGGTGTAAGTGTTTATTCCATCTCTACAGGTTCCACCATTTATACAAATGTCAGGACCACAATCGTTGATATCTGTAATATAGGACAGGCAGACTTAGTTCTTTATCCAGTGGCCATCATCTTATATTTTAGTCATTGTAATACAGATCTCAAGAAGGCACTAAATGCTCTATCGCATATTTTTTAAGTGAAGCAATTTATATTTATTTCAATCAACATAAATTTTAAGTAAGTACAAATAAATAAAATGAATTAGCATTTACTTGTTGAGCAAAGTGAACCTGTGAAGCCAGTGACACAATCGCAGGTGTAAGAGTTTATTCCATCTCTACACGTTCCTCCATTCATACAACTGTCAGGATTGCAATCGTTGATATCTGTATTAGATAAAGACATAACACATATTGCCTTAATTAGTCAATTGCTCTGTTATGTTTCATTTTGACATGCATATTTGAATGTAAATAGAATACGTGTAGCAAATATGCCCATTAATTTCGAAATAATACCGTTGAAGAGTTATGTTGTAATAAAACAAAAGCCAAAAGAACTAGTAAACACTACCTATCATGACAGGCTATTACATTAATTATCAAGTTGAATATTTTTTTCTAAAGTAATGTAAAAACTTATAATTCAAGGGGGGGGGGAATGATATATTGGGAATATACCATAGTAATAGTAATATAGTATAATCCATTCGTGTATTTATGACAAACAACTCAAGGTAAACAAGCTGATGAAATAGGATATCACAAAAAAGTATTTAAAAAAATGAATCTTCTATAATATGTAACTGATATTAGTTTATCCAATACATATCGAACAAGTACTCCCAGTAAAGCCAGGAGCACAATCGCATGTGTAAGTGTTTATTCCATCTCTACAGGTTCCACCATTCATACAACTGTCAGTGTCACAATCGTTGATATCTGTAATAAAAGACGGACAGGCATATTTCTTTACCCACTGGCTATTATCTGTTATTTTAGTCATTGTAATTCGGATTTCAAGCAGGCATTATAGATGCCCTAATCGTGTATTTCAGTGAAGCTATACATATTCATTCAAATTAACACTCATTTTGAGGGCAGACAAATAAAGAAAATAAATTATATTTTACTTGTTGAGCAAAGTGAACCTGTGAAGCCAGCAACACAATCGCAGGTGAAATAATTTATTCCATCTCTACACATTCCTCCATTCATACAACTGTTAGGAACACAATCATCAATATCTGTAATATAAGAGAGAATAATTATTTCTTTACTTAGGTTGTTATTTTGTTTTTAATTAAAGTTCTTCGAAATACATGCATATGTGCATAGAATACAAACAGGTCTTTCAATTATGCACATTACTTCGGAAATATCACCTTTGTACAATATGTTTGTTTAACTGAAATTGAGACCAAAATAAACATTAAACACAACATAACGTGACAGGGTATTTTAATAATTGTCAAGTTGAAAATCCTTTGATAAAACAATTGGATAAGACTTAGAATTGGAGAAAAAAAAATATAGGGAATATTCCTATTGAACAAATACTTCCAGTAAAGCCACCCACACAATATCTCCAATAACAAGAATGTCTGAGCATACCCAATGCTTCCAAAACAAACACTTATTCTTATACAAAATGTTTTTATTACCCCATAATAACTGTTGCCTAATATCTTCACCTGTATTCTCAAAAGAGGGTTTGTTATTACACATTTTCCAAGCAATTATACATTGACGATAAAATAATGGAAGTTGTTTCATTTCAGGCATTTGACATTCTTTTTCAAAAGACATTTTAAGAACAAGTGAATTCGGTCCAAAGTAATTGAGGTGTAGTTCAGGAAGGAACTTCCATCTAAAATTGTGATCCTTGGTTTCAAATAGATTTTTTAGCCAAACTGTTTTTAGGGCATTACATTGTAAAACAAAATCAGGCATGTTTATTCCTCCTTTTTCAGTTCTACCAATCATTGTTTTTCTTTTTATTTTATCACGCCCTTTCCATATAAATTTAAATATGATTTGTTCAACTTTTTTATTAATGTGATCAAGCATGGGAAATACAGTCATTAAATAAGTTATATTTGAAAGAATTAAAGATTTTAGTACAGTAACTTTTCCGAAAAATGTTAAATATCGGCATTTCCACAATAACACTTGGTTTTCAATTTTTGTTACTTTTTCTTTCCAAGTTTTTTCATAAGCATCAAACATATTTTTACTGAAATACACCCCTAGAGTTTTTATAAACACACTTTTCCAATCAACCTTTTGAAAAAGATTGCTGTTAACATTTCCAAAGCTAAAACCCGAGCTTTTCGAAACATTTAACGATGGTCCAGCAACTTTGCAAAACCTTTGGACTCTTTCCATTACAGTTTTTAAAGACAGTTCATCCGCTACAAATACTGTGGTGTCATCAGCAAATTGACTTATCTTGATCTCAACTGAATTGTTTACATTATTCGTCAAAATAATACCTTTAATGTTATCATTCTTGTTCAAATCAATTGATAAAAATTCTACAACTACTAAAAATAACAGGGCAGACACTGGACAACCTTGTCTTACTCCTCTAGTTAGAGGGAAATAAACTGACTGCCAATTTAAATTCATTATACAACTCTCTGCATCAGCATATAAGGCTTTTATATAACTTATGAAATTATTACCAAAATTAAATTTCTCAAGGGCTTTATAAAGAAAATTCCTATTAACTTTGTAATAAAACAAAAGCCAAAAGAACTAGTAAACACTACCTATCATGACAGGCTATTACATTAATTATCAAGTTGAATATTTTTTTCTAAAGTAATGTAAAAACTTATAATTCAAGGGGGGGGGGAATGATATATTGGGAATATACCATAGTAATAGTAATATAGTATAATCCATTCGTGTATTTATGACAAACAACTCAAGGTAAACAAGCTGATGAAATAGGATATCACAAAAAAGTATTTAAAAAAATGAATCTTCTATAATATGTAACTGATATTAGTTTATCCAATACATATCGAACAAGTACTCCCAGTAAAGCCAGGAGCACAATCGCATGTGTAAGTGTTTATTCCATCTCTACAGGTTCCACCATTCATACAACTGTCAGTGTCACAATCGTTGATATCTGTAATAAAAGACGGACAGGCATATTTCTTTACCCACTGGCTATTATCTGTTATTTTAGTCATTGTAATTCGGATTTCAAGCAGGCATTATAGATGCCCTAATCGTGTATTTCAGTGAAGCTATACATATTCATTCAAATTAACACTCATTTTGAGGGCAGACAAATAAAGAAAATAAATTATATTTTACTTGTTGAGCAAAGTGAACCTGTGAAGCCAGCAACACAATCGCAGGTGAAATAATTTATTCCATCTCTACACATTCCTCCATTCATACAACTGTTAGGAACACAATCATCAATATCTGTAATATAAGAGAGAATAATTATTTCTTTACTTAGGTTGTTATTTTGTTTTTAATTAAAGTTCTTCGAAATACATGCATATGTGCATAGAATACAAACAGGTCTTTCAATTATGCACATTACTTCGGAAATATCACCTTTGTACAATATGTTTGTTTAACTGAAATTGAGACCAAAATAAACATTAAACACAACATAACGTGACAGGGTATTTTAATAATTGTCAAGTTGAAAATCCTTTGATAAAACAATTGGATAAGACTTAGAATTGGAGAAAAAAAAATATAGGGAATATTCCTATTGAACAAATACTTCCAGTAAAGCCACCCACACAATCGGAGGTGCATGTAAGAGTTTATTCCATCCCTACACGTTCCTCCATTTATACAATTGTCAGGGTCACAATCGTTGATATCTCCGATAATCAAGATCCGAAATTATGCCTTTTTAAATACTTGTTGGCAAACCAAATTATTCTAATGTGTATTTAAAGCCAGAGTTAAATGCAATCAGTCTAGCGATGAGGCTCATTGTTTTGAAAACATATTAGCATTATCCATTCTTGTATAACAGGATGAAACAGGATTTCGAAAAAAAAAAATGAAGTTGAATGTCCGTTGCTTGAATAATGCATGAAATAAATTATATGGAACTAATGATTGATTTAGCAAATACAAGTACCTATCGAACAAATACTCCCAGTAAAGCCAGGAGGACACTCGCAGGTGTAAGAGTTTATTTCATCTCTACAGGTTCCACCATTGAAACAACTGTCAGGTGCACAATCGTTGATATTTGTATTAGATAAAGACAGAACACATATTGCTTTAATGAGTCAATTGCTCTGATATATTGAATTTCGATATGCATATTTGAATTTAAATAGAGCTAGTGTAGCAAATATGCAAATTACTTTGGAAATAATACCGTTCAAAAGTTAATATATACACAAGTAAGTCCCCCTAAATTATGTAAATCAAAATGCTGTAACTTTTGAACGGAATAATTGTAAGATATAATATTTCGTTTTTTTTATTTATTTTTTAATTTTTTTATTTGTATGTTCTCATTTACATCGTCACTGTATATTGAACAAAAATAAAAAACAACAGCATGATATACATTAGAATTCAACATAAAAATTGACAACATTATATAAATATAGCAAGAAAAATGTTTAGATACATGTTCAATAGTAAGCAAACATAATGCCTAAATTGACTTTTCAATCTTTGTTTTACAATTTTTCCAAAAAATCATTTTTTTTATATTTGCTCTCCATTTTATTTCTTCTAAGAATATTTCAAATATTTCTTTAAAATTTGATTTTCTTTTTTGTTGAAAAATTGTATAAGAAGCTAAATTGATTAATACATTAAAGAAAGCTATAACGTTGTGTCCATTACCACCGTGTCTACCAATCACAATGTCTTTATAACTTATATCCACATTTTTAATATTCAGATTAATGGTAACACAAAAGTTACTGAATTTTAACCAAAAGAGTCTAGAATAATATCAATCATAAAATAAGTGATAATAGTTTTCAATAGTTTTACATTTAAAACAGAGTGGAGATTCTGCCAATTTAAATCGAAACAAATATTCATTTGACATCAAAAGTTTATACAAAAATTTAAAGTTGAATTCAGCTAAACGAAATTCTTCAATGAAAGTAACTTTTTCTTTCCAGATATTGTTCCAAATCAAATTTTCTTTGAAGTAAAATGACCAATATTGTTCAACATTTGGGGTTATAAACTTTTTATCCACAAGAAAATTGTATAATCTTTTAGAAAGTTTAACAGATAAATGTTTACTTTGTTTTATATGTAAAACAGGATCATGGTCCTTCAATTGAAAGTAGCTAACAATTGAATGATTTGAGCAATGTTTATCATTAACCAAAATGTTTTTCCATTTTTCTGGTATACAACTCCAAATTAATTTCGATTCACATAAATAATTTCCTTTTTTCTTTAATTTTGCATGAATACACAGTATATCCAATAGTCCATCGTTGTTAACAATATCTCCAATAACAAGAATGTCTGAGCATACCCAATGCTTCCAAAACAAACACTTATTCTTATACAAAATGTTTTTATTACCCCATAATAACTGTTGCCTAATATCTTCACCTGTATTCTCAAAAGAGGGTTTGTTATTACACATTTTCCAAGCAATTATACATTGACGATAAAATAATGGAAGTTGTTTCATTTCAGGCATTTGACATTCTTTTTCAAAAGACATTTTAAGAACAAGTGAATTCGGTCCAAAGTAATTGAGGTGTAGTTCAGGAAGGAACTTCCATCTAAAATTGTGATCCTTGGTTTCAAATAGATTTTTTAGCCAAACTGTTTTTAGGGCATTACATTGTAAAACAAAATCAGGCATGTTTATTCCTCCTTTTTCAGTTCTACCAATCATTGTTTTTCTTTTTATTTTATCACGCCCTTTCCATATAAATTTAAATATGATTTGTTCAACTTTTTTATTAATGTGATCAAGCATGGGAAATACAGTCATTAAATAAGTTATATTTGAAAGAATTAAAGATTTTAGTACAGTAACTTTTCCGAAAAATGTTAAATATCGGCATTTCCACAATAACACTTGGTTTTCAATTTTTGTTACTTTTTCTTTCCAAGTTTTTTCATAAGCATCAAACATATTTTTACTGAAATACACCCCTAGAGTTTTTATAAACACACTTTTCCAATCAACCTTTTGAAAAAGATTGCTGTTAACATTTCCAAAGCTAAAACCCGAGCTTTTCGAAACATTTAACGATGGTCCAGCAACTTTGCAAAACCTTTGGACTCTTTCCATTACAGTTTTTAAAGACAGTTCATCCGCTACAAATACTGTGGTGTCATCAGCAAATTGACTTATCTTGATCTCAACTGAATTGTTTACATTATTCGTCAAAATAATACCTTTAATGTTATCATTCTTGTTCAAATCAATTGATAAAAATTCTACAACTACTAAAAATAACAGGGCAGACACTGGACAACCTTGTCTTACTCCTCTAGTTAGAGGGAAATAAACTGACTGCCAATTTAAATTCATTATACAACTCTCTGCATCAGCATATAAGGCTTTTATATAACTTATGAAATTATTACCAAAATTAAATTTCTCAAGGGCTTTATAAAGAAAATTCCTATTAACTTTATCAAAGGCCCTTTTCTAGGTCCAAAAATAAAATAGCCCCTGATTTTTCATGTTTTGTCATATAATTTATCACATCATCAATAAGTCTTATATTGTTTCCAACAAAACGGCCTTTTAAGTAGGCATTTTGATCAAGCGAAATACATGAACTTAATACTAGTTTCAATCTATCTGCCAAAACTTATGCCAGTATTTTGTAATCAGTGTTTAAAAGACTGATAGGCCTCCAGTTGGATAGTATATCTTTTCGTCCCTTTTTATGCAAAAGTGTAATAACAGCTCTATTTTGGCTAACTTATAAATTCCCAACTGATAACGAATGGTTAAATAAATTTAATAATATAGTTTTTAAATGATCCCAAAAACATTTGAAAAATTCAAACGTTAAACCATCTGGACCTGGACTTTTACCAAGTTTAGAATTTTTAATAGCTTTATTACATTCATGAATTGTAAGTGTGCTATCACACATTAATTTCTGTTTTTCGTTTAATGAATTTTCTATGTGAATATTTTCAAAATAATCATTTATATCCTTACTTTCTATATTTTCCGATTTTGAAAAAAGTTCTGAGAAGTAATCCACCTCAGCAGTCAAGATATCGTTTTGACTTTACAAACTTTACCATTGTGTTCCACTTTAAACAAATTCTTCTGTTGATAATTTCTTTTTTCAAGACCTAGAAAAAAATTGTTATTACGTTCCCCCTCTTCGTACCACTTTATTTTGGATCTCACCAAAGCTCCATGAACTTTATAATCATAGAGATTATTTAGTTCTCTTCGTATTTCTTTAATTTCTTGATTCTGTTTAGTAGATATAAATTTCTGCTTGGTAAGATGGTCAAGTCTTTGTTGTAAATTTAATTGTTTACATTTTGTATTGTTAGATTTATCTATACAAAAATATATTGATTTTTGTTTAACCTCTTTTTTAAATAAATCCCAAAGTAATCTTATATCAGCTACTTGATTATTAATATTTTCCCCAAGGTCTTTTATTAGAGCAATAATGATTTTTTTGTATTCAGAGTCTTGTAACAAAGAGTTATTAAGTTTCCATTGACCTTTGCCTTTTCTGAATTTATTGAATTCAATTTTTATAAGAACTGGATTATGATCAGATAAAAATCTTCCTATTATATTGCAATTGATAATATTATTCTTAAGTCTACCAGAAACTAAGAAAAAATATATTCTTGTCTCAATAGGAGACTGTCGTATTAGTTGATGAGTAAATTCGATAGAGTTGGGATGTTTGAGTCTCCAGATATCAACGAAATCTCTTAACTCAGACTGTTCTCTTAGGTACTTTGCATCCGAAAAATCTTTCGAAATCCCTCCTCTTTTGTCAGATCTATAGTTTAAAATAGTATTGAAATCGCCACCAAAAATAACACAATCACTAGGAATGATATTGTCATCTAAGAAGGCAAAACAAGATTTGAAAAAAATCCTTCTATTTGTCAAAATATTCGGAGCATAAATATTAAGTAGCCATAGCGACTCACCACCATATAATATGTTAACAGCATTTGATCGACCTTCATGGAAGGATATATGATTAAGAACTTCAACTGAGTGACAATTTATTAGAATACTCGTACCACAACTGTTTGAAGTTCCAATAGAGTGGTAAGACAGACCTTTCCAACCAAATTTGTCATGAACCTGAATAATTTATTTTGTAAAATGAGTTTCTTGAAGAAAAAGAATTTGAATCTTCATATATTTTACCCATTTATACAGTTTTAGTCTCTTTTTCCTTTCTCTTAATCCTTGACAATTAATTGTCAAGATTTATTTACTTATTACAAAACTCCTGGGGGAGAGGAACTTGTAATAGAACGTAACATTATTATAATAAAACATTATAATGAACAATAATTTCTTCTTTCCGACTACGTTTCTTTTCCTTTCTCCCTCTTTTTCTCCTTTTTTTTTTTTTTTTTTTGAGGGGGGAGGTGCCCCCCATGCCTGCCCGTAGCTACGCAATTTGAACGGTACACAACTGATACATAACGTTTTCCAACGGATGGCAAGATTCTTTTCCGTTTTAAATCCTCTCTGCATCCGTAATTGTCCACCTGCTGGACTGTTTTGAACAATCCGCAGACAACGGACGTTGATGGCGGGTCACACACTGATCTCTCCACTAACTGGATATGCGGGGAGGGTCCTTTGTTTCAAGCCCGCGAGTTCTATTGTCCGCCATACCAGTTCCCCCAAAACGAACGCGATCGCTGTGAGCGATACGCTAGCTGTCTGCACACTGAAGCTCTCATTGCTTTTCATACAAAACTTCATATATTTAAGGTGCCAGAATTCGCAATTTTCTTGAAACCATGGTACTTTCCCAGTACATTTCGGAAACATAATTTTGAAGGGGTTGGTGTTTTTCTCACCTAAGGAAGAATGGATGAAATCCTTGACTTGTCTAGGAGTATTTTGGAGGTTTGCCAAATAACATCTTAGGGATAGGGCAAGGATTTTCTAGGTTATGCAGGCTTATAACACTTGGCTTGAAACCCCCATTTAAGTCCACCCCCCAAAAAAATAAAACAAGCATAACACCGAAAAATTCATCGCTTAAGTAAAAATATAAATAAATTTAAATATCATAACTTTCATATTTTACTTCTGATTTTGATTAAATTTTTAGCATATTGTGTGGTTTTTCTCTCTATTCAAATAATATTTCCATGAGGTGGACTCGCCCTTTATGCAGGGGCCGCGGAACGGTTTTCAAAGTGGGGGGGGGGGGGGCTGACCATGCTAAAAATCACAATCATATGGTCAATTTTACGTTTTTGTACACGGGTTTTGGAAAGAAGTGGGGGGGGGGGGGGGCTGAAGCCCCCCATCCCCCCCCCCCGGTTCCGCGGCCCCTGTTAAGAGTGTCTCTCTCTCTCTCTCCCTCCGTCACATCGATCGACCCTCTTCAATTACCCTCTCTCCAGTTTGTTCATAAAGGCAGCGGGGGGGGGGGGGGGGATCCTGTCACCCCTAAATTTTAGGTTGGGGAACAGACCCCCCAAAACTTATGTTGATAACCTTTTTTGTTCTTTTTGCTTGTCAATTTTTTTTCCTGCATCCCCCCTAAATTCAGGTGGACCCCCCTAAAATTGTTGTGGTCCGCCCTAAAATTCTGGTTGATAACCTTTTTTTGGCTTGTCAGATTATTTTTCTTGCGTCACCCCCCTAAATTTTTGGTTGATAACCCCCCCCCCCCTTTTTTTTTGCTCCACCGAGACATTTTTTTTTCTTTGAAGACATTCATCATCTCAAAATAAGTTCTGTGAAAATTCTGAAGTCTGTTAATCCGTCTCTGTAGCCTAATGTCTTTTTACGTACTTTAAAAAAAAAAAAGTTCTTGGGAAAAATAATTAGATCTATTGTTAACAGAGAAATATCACAAATTCACATGCCACAAGTTCCATTAGCCTCCTAAAGTCCTAGTCCTACCGTACATGTACCTCAGCTCTAGCTTCTAAATTTTACTGTCCTTTCCAAGGAAATTAACACAAATAAAAGATACAATAATTTTCAGAATACCTTGTAGATCTAGTCCTTGACCGAAAAATCATTCTATTTCGGTCAGGATCTGTGCTTCGCAAAAAATCATTTTTTTTTTACTCCTCCGAAACGGCAGATTTCCAGTCTTAACTTAACTTAAGTCAAGTTTCAGAATACAGGCTACACGGTCAGTATTTTCGTGTCTCGTGACATTCTTCTGTCCAAACATGACTGATAAACTCATAAAACTTCAGTTGGTGACAGTTATGAATATCAATAAACTGAATATTTATTTGAATCATGGTTTAAATTCATCACGCTTCCAGAGAAATCACAACAATCGATAACCCCCGGGCGATAACCCCCCCCCCCCCCTGGAGTTTTAAAGTTTTGGAAACTTGCTCTGGTAATTTAGAATTACCACATGTATTTGAGCACATGGGACTACATAAAGTCTACAACTATGCAGTTCACCAGCTTGTCTTAGCTGTGAAAAGTGATCACATTTTCTCTGCTTCCACGGTCGTCCCGATTAGTGCATTCATACGCGGCACAGGACGGCATCTTTAACTTTGTATCAGGTATAAATTCACATTGAAAAGTGCCGTAATAAGAGTTGATCTGGTAAGTATAATCAAGAATTGACACTATTGCCGTGAACGAGACTACTTCGATTTTGGCTTTTTTGGGGGAACTCGGCGTGCGGAGGTACCAACTTCCGGTGCTTCAACACGGAATAGGCCAATCAGCGTTATTGTTCCCATCCAGATAAGGAAGAGATCAGTGGGGTCACACCTATACAAAAGTTTTCCCCTTTTTTCGAGCGGACAGATTCGTTGAGTCGCGCGATCCGTGGTCTTGCGCGGTGTGTGTAGTATGTTAATCAGTGGCGTAATATGTGTGGAAGAATAAAGCGGACAATAAAATACGGCGAGTATCTGGACTACATCCATGAGTGCAGTGGGACCAAGGTAAAATATAGAAAAAGTGAAATACATATCGAACACATACTTCCTGTAAAACCAAGAACACAATCGCAGAAGGGTTTATTCCATCTATACAGGTTCCATTATTCATACAACTGATAGAAACACAATCTTCAGAGGGAAAACTTATTTATTTACTCATTTGCTTTTTTATATTTGATTTCAGTCCTAGTACAAATAGGTGTAGCAACTATGCACATTACTTCGGACATTTCACCGTACTATTATAATAATTAATATAAATTTTTGTTTTAATGAAATCAAGACACGGAGAAATATTAAAAGCGACCTAACGTGACAGAATATATTGAGTATCAAGTTAAACATCCTTTACTAAAATAATTCATAAAACTTAGAAATTTGGAAATAAAATTGCAAATATACCTATCGAACAAGTACTCCCGGTAAAGCCAAGAACACAATCGCAGGTGTAAGAGTTTATTCCATCTATACAGGTTCCACCGTTCATACAACTGTCAGGACCACACTCGTTGGTAACTGCGATGGATAAGATACACAAATAGTAAGAAATTCTTGTTAGCAAACCAAAATGCCATTGCACTTATTTATTTAAAGCAAGAGTTAAATGCACTCAGTCTAGCGAGGCACATTGTATTGAAAACATTATATTAATATAATCCATTCGTGTATTTATGACAAAGAACTCAAGGTAAACAAGCTGATGAAACAGGATATCACGAAAAGTATTTTTTTAAATGAATGTTCTATAATATGGAACTGATATTAGATTAGCAAATACCTATCGAGCAAGTACTCCCAGTAAAGCCAAGAACACAATCGCAGGTGTAAGAGTTTATTTCATCTCTACAGGTTCCGCCATTCATACAACTGTCAAGACCACAATCGTTAATATCTTGGATGAAAAGGATACAAATGAGTATAAAC
Organism: Lytechinus pictus; assembly: GCF_037042905.1. Lineage (NCBI taxonomy): Eukaryota > Metazoa > Echinodermata > Echinoidea > Temnopleuroida > Toxopneustidae > Lytechinus > Lytechinus pictus. The sequence continues at coordinate 9,918,643 of NC_087252.1, forward strand.
AAAACTTGCTGGCAAACATATATTTCATTGCACTCATTCAAATGCATATTTCAATCAAGGGTTAAAAACAGCCAGTCTAGCGGTGAGAGACAATGTTTTAAAAATACTTTATAGCTATGATTCATTCGTGTATTTGCAAGTCAAATAGCACAAGATGAACAAGATGATGAAAGAGGATATAACAAAAGTAACAAATTGAATCTTCGCCGCTTGAATAATTAATAAAATGTATAATATAGAACTGACAATTTAGCAACCTATTGAACAAATACTTCCAAAAAAGCCAATACACAATCGCAGGTGAAAGACTTTATACCATTTCTACAGGTTGCACCATAACTGTCAGGAACACAATCGTTGATTTATGTAGTAAAGACAGACTTAGTAACCTAATGTTTATTGTCTTCATGTCCTGTATTTTAATCATTGTAACACGTGTTTCAAGAGTGCATTTAAATGTTATATCGTAGCTCTTAGGGAAGCAATCTTTATTTATTCCGATCAAAACTACTTTTGAAAAAGTCGAAATAAAGGAAGCAAATAAAATATCGTTTACTTGTTGAGCAAAGTGCACCCGTGAAGCCAGTGACACAATCGCACGTGTAAAAGTTTATTCCATCTCTACACGTTCCTCCATTTATACAACTGTCAGGTGCACAATCGTTGATATCTGCAATAATAAACGTACACAATTAGTTAATTCTTATTAACAACATCATTACTCTTTTACTCGATTATATTTACTTTCATTCATTATAATATATATGCATATTTTAATGTAAATATTAGAAGTCTATCAATATTAGGCACATTACTTCGGAAGTTTTTTCGTTATATAATCAATTATCACCCGTATCAGACATCTGAGCTGGTCATTTACAAAACCGTATTTCCCTGTATTTTATTATTATCAGGAAGGGATAGGTATATTGTTTGTATTTTCCTCGGTCTCAATGCGCGTATTGACTTTGCATGCAGAGACGACGCAAAATATACCTTTGTATTTTCCCTGGTCTCACATCCGGGCCTTTGAGGATGCGAATGAAATGATACGCTTCATAATGTTCCGCGCACCAACGATCTACGTCATAATAAAGACAACGCTGGATCTGGGCGCTTGCAAGTACGTCATAATGGTAAAGTGCAGAGCCTATATAGACACTGATATTATCATGACACAACAGAACTCTATTCTTAAAAGATATCACTTTTATCATGATTTTTGCTCTAGATATCTGATTTGGATGATAATAAAAATATTGACTGCCCTTCTTTCGGGGAACATCAAATATATTGCCCTTAAAAGACCCATATTGCCCTCGTCTAAAGACTCGGGCCAATATGATTCTTTTGCTGGCAATGTATTTGATGTTCCCCTCAAGACCAGTCAATATTATATAATTAATTGATGATGGTGATGACAATGATGATAATTAGAATGATGGTGATGATGATGATGAATTGATTGATTAATGTCTCATGCTTAAAAAATGAGAACTAAAACAACAACATAAACAATAACCTAACGCGAAAGTAGATCACAATAATTATAAAGTCGAATCTTCTTTCCTTATATAATATGTAGATCTTAGAATTTGGAATCTGATAATGTATTTGACAAATACCTATCGAACAAATACTCCCAGTAAAGCCAAGAACACAATCGCAGGTGTAAGAGTTTATCCCATCTCTACAGGTTCCACCATTCAGACAACTGTCAGGATCACAATTGTTGATATCTGCGATGAATAAAATACAAAATTACTAAGAAATACTTGTTAGCAAACCAAACTTTCATTGCACTTAAGTATTTAAAGCAAGACTTAAATGCAGCCGGTCTAGCGATGGGGCAAATTGTATTGAAAACATTAATTTAGTATAATCCATTCGTGTATTCATGACAAACAACTCAAGGTAAACAAGCTGATGAAACAGGATATCACAAAAAGTATTTTTTTAACTGAATCTTCTTTAATATGGAACTGATATTAGTTTAGAAATACCTATCGAACAAATACTCCCAGTAAAGCCAAGAACACAATCGCATGTGTAAGAGTTTATTCCATCTCTACAGGTTCCGCCATTCATACAACTGTCAGGACCACAATCGTTAATATCTGGGATGAAAAGGAAACTTGCTGGCAAACATATATTTCATTGCACTCGTTCAAATGCATATTTAAATCAAGGGTTAAAAGCAGCCAGTCTAGCGGAGAGAGACAATGTTTTAAAAATACTTTATAGCTATGATTCATTCGTGTATTTGCAAGTCAAATAGCACAAGATGAACAACCTGATGAAAGAGGATATAACAAAAGTAACAAATTGAATCTTCGCCGCTTGAATAATTGATAAAATGTATAATATGGAACTGACAATTTAGCAACCTATTGAACAAATACTTCCAATAAAGCCAATAACACAATCGCAGGTGAAAGACTTTATACCATTTCTACAGGATGCACCATAACTGTCAGGAACACAATCGTTGATGTATGTAGTAAAGACAGACTTAGTAACCTAATGTTTGTCTTCATGTCCTGTATTTTCATCCTTGTAACACGTGTTTTAAGAGTGCATTTAAATGTTATATCGTAGCTCTTAGGGAAGCAATCTTTATTTATTCCGATCAAAACTACTTTTGAAAAAGTCGAAATAAAGGAAACAAATAAAGTATCGTTTACTTGTTGAGCAAAGTGCACCCGTGAAGCCAGTGACACAATCGCAGGTGTAAGAGTTTATTCCATCTATACACGTTCCTCCATTTATACAACTGTCAGGTGCACAATCGTTGATATCTGCAATAATAAACATACAAAATTAGTTAATTCTTATTAACAACATCATTACTCATTTACTCGATTATATTTACTTTCATTTATTTTAATATACATGCATATTTTAATGTAAATATTAGAAGTCTATCAATTAGGCACATTACTTCGGAATTGTTTTCGTTATATAATCAATTAATTGATGATGGTGATGACAATAATGATAATTATAATGATAGTAATGAATTGATTGATTAATGTCTCATGCTTAAAAAATGAGAACTAAAGCAACAACATTAACAAAACCCTAACGCGACAGTACATCACAATAATTATAAAGTCGAATCTTCTTTCCTTATATAATAAATAGATCTTAGAATATGGAACTGATATTAGTTTAGAAATACCTATCGAACAAATACTCCCAGTAAAGCCAAGAACACAATCGCAGGTGTAAGAGTTTATCCCATCTCTACAGGTTCCACCATTCAGACAACTGTCAGGACCACAATTGTTGATATCTGCGATGAATAAAATACAAAATTACTAAGAAATACTTGTTAGCAAACCAAACTTTCATTGCACTTAAGTACTTAAAGCAAGAGTTAAATGCAGCCGTTCTAGCGATGGGGCAAATTGTATTGAAAACTTTATATTAGTATAATCCATTCGTGTATTTATGACAAACAACTCAAGGTAAACAAGCCTATGAAACAGGATATCACAAAAAGTATTTTTTAAACTGAATCTTCTATAATATGAAACTGATATTAGTTTAGAAATACCTATCGAACAAATACTCCCAGTAAAGCCAAGAACACAATCGCAGGTGTAAGCGTTTATTCCATCTCTACAGGTTCCGCCATTCATACAACTGTCAGGACCACAATCGTTAATATCTGGGATGAAAAGGATACAAATGAGTATAAACAAAACTTGCTGGCAAACATATATTTCATTGCACTCATTCAAATGCATATTTAAATCAAGGGTTAAAAGCAGCCCGTCTAGCGGTGAGAGACAATGTTTTAAAAATACTTTATAGCTATGATTCATTCGTGTATTTGCAAGTCAAATAGCACAAGATGAACAACCTGATGAAAGAGGATATAACAAAAGTAACAAATTGAATCATCGCCGCTTGAATAATTATTAAAATGTATAATATGGAACTGACAATTTAGCAACCTATTGAACAAATACTTCCAATAAAGCCAATAACACAATCGCAGGTTAAAGACTTTATACCATTTCTACAGGATGCACCATAACTGTCAGGAACACAATCGTTGATGTATGTAGTAAAGACAGACTTAGTAACCTAATGTTTGTCTTCATGTCCTGTATTTTAATCCTTGTAACACGTGTTTTAAAAGTGCATTTAAATGTTATATCGTAGCTCTTAGGGAAGCAATCTTTATTTATTCCGATCAAAACTACTTTTGAAAAAGACGAAATAAAGGAAACAAATAAAGTATCGTTTACTTGTTGAGCAAAGTGCACCCGTGAAGCCAGTGACACAATCGCAGGTGTAAGAGTTTATTCCATCTATACACGTTCCTCCATTTATACAACTGTCAGGTGCACAATCGTTGATATCTGCAATAATAAACATACAAAATTAGTTAATTCTTATTAACAACATCATTACTCATTTACTCGATTATATTTACTTTCATTTATTTTAATATACATGCATATTTTAATGTAAATATTAGAAGTCTATCAATTAGGCACATTACTTCGGAATTGTTTTCGTTATATAATCAATTAATTGATGATGGTGATGACAATAATGATAATTAAAATGATAGTGATGAATTGATTGATTAATGTCTCATGCTTAAAAAATGAGAACTAAAGCAACAGCATTAACAAAACCCTAACGCGACAGTACATCACAATAATTATAAAGTCGAATCTTCTTTCCTTATATAATAAATAGATCTTAGAATTTGGAATCTGATAATGTATTTGACAAATACCTATCGAACAAATACTCCCAGTAAAGCCAAGAACACAATCGCAGGTGTAAGAGTTTATCCCATCTCTACAGGATCCACCATTCAGACAACTGTCAGGACCACAATTGTTGATATCTGCGATGAATAAAATACAAAATTACTAGGAAATACTTGTTAGCAAACCAAACTTTCATTGCACTTAAGTACTTAAAGCAAGAGTTAAATGCAGCCGGTCTAGCGATGGGGCAAATTGTATTGAAAACTTTATATTAGTATAATCCATTCGTGTATTTATGACAAACAACTCAAGGTAAACAAGCTGATGAAACAGGATATCACAACAAGTATTTTTTAAACTGAATCTTCTATAATATGAAACTGATATTAGTTTAGAAATACCTATCGAACAAATACTCCCAGTAAAGCCAAGAACACAATCGCAGGTGTAAGCGTTTATTCCATCTCTACAGGTTCCGCCATTCATACAACTGTCAGGACCACAATCGTTAATATCTGGGATGAAAAAAATACAAATGAGTATAAACAAAACTTGCTGGCAAACATATATTTCATTGCACTCATTCAAATGCATATTTAAATCAAGGGTTAAAAGCAGCCCGTCTAGCGGTGAGAGACAATGTTTTAAAAATACTTTATAGCTATGATTCATTCGTGTATTTGCAAGTCAAATAGCACAAGATGAACAACCTGATGAAAGAGGATATAACAAAAGTAACAAATTGAATCTTCGCCGCTTGAATAATTATTAAAATGTATAATATGGAACTGACAATTTAGCAACCTATTGAACAAATACTTCCAATAAAGCCAATAACACAATCGCAGGTGAACGACTTTATACCATTTCTACAGGATGCACCATAACTGTCAGGAACACAAACGTTGATGTATGTAGTAAAGACAGACTTAGTAACCTAATGTTTGTCTTCATGTCCTGTATTTTAATCCTTGTAACACGTGTTTTAAAAGTGCATTTAAATGTTATATCGTAGCTCTTAGGGAAGCAATCTTTATTTATTCCGATCAAAACTACTTTTGAAAAAGTCGAAATAAAGGAAACAAATAAAGTATCGTTTACTTGTTGAGCAAAGTGCACCCGTGAAGCCAGTGACACAATCGCAGGTGTAAGAGTTTATTCCATCTATACACGTTCCTCCATTTATACAACTGTCAGGTGCACAATCGTTGATATCTGCAATAATAAACATACAAAATTAGTTGATTCTTATTAACAACATCATTACTCATTTACTCGATTATATTTACTTTCATTTATTGTAATATACATGCATATTTTAATGTATATATTAGAAGTCTATCAATTAGGCACATTACTTCGGAATTGTTTTCGTTATATAATCAATTAATTGATGATGGTGATGACAATAATGGTAATTATAATGATAGTGATGAATCGATTGATTAATGTCTCATGCTTAAAAAATGAGAACTAAAGCAACAGCATTAACAAAACCCTAACGCGACAGTACATCACAATAATTATAAAGTCGAATCTTCTTTCCTTATATAATATGTAGATCTTAGAATTTGGAATCTGATAATGTATTTGACAAATACCTATCGAACAAATACTCCCAGTAAAGCCAAGAACACAATCGCAGGTGTAAGCGTTTATTCCATCTCTACAGGTTCCGCCATTCATACAACTGTCAGGACCACAATCGTTAATATCTGGGATGAAAAAAATACAAATGAGTATAAACAACACTTGCTGGCAAACATATATTTCATTGCACTCATTCAAATGCATATTTAAATCAAGGGTTAAAAGCAGCCCGTCTAGCGGTGAGAGACAATGTTTTAAAAATACTTTATAGCTATGATTCATTCGTGTATTTGCAAGTCAAATAGCACACGATGAACAACCTGATGAAAGAGGATATAACAAAAGTAACAAATTGAATCTTCACCGCTTGAATAATTATTAAAATGTATAATATGGAACTGACAATTTAGCAACCTATTGAACAAATACTTCCAATAAAGCCAATAACACAATCGCAGGTGAAAGACTTTATACCATTTCTACAGGATGCACCATAACTGTCAGGAACACAATCGTTGATGTATGTAGTAAAGACAGACTTAGTAACCTAATGTTTGTCTTCATGTCCTGTATTTTAATCCTTGTAACACGTGTTTTAAAAGTGCATTTAAATGTTATATCGTAGCTCTTAGGGAAGCAATCTTTATTTATTCCGATCAAAACTACTTTTGAAAAAGTCGAAATAAAGGAAACAAATAAAGTATCGTTTACTTGTTGAGCAAAGTGCACCCGTGAAGCCAGTGACACAATCGCAGGTGTAAGAGTTTATTCCATCTATACACGTTCCTCCATTTATACAACTGTCAGGTGCACAATCGTTGATATCTGCAATAATAAACATACAAAATTAGTTGATTCTTATTAACAACATCATTACTCATTTACTCGATTATATTTACTTTCATTTAGTGTAATATACATGCATATTTTAATGTATATATTAGAAGTCTATCAATTAGGCACATTACTTCGGAATTGTTTTCGTTATTTAATCAATTAATTGATGATGGTGATGACAATAATGGTAATTATAATGATAGTGATGAATCGATTGATTAATGTCTCATGCTTAAAAAATGAGAACTAAAGCAACAGCATTAACAAAACCCTAACGCGACAGTACATCACAATAATTATAAAGTCGAATCTTCTTTCCTTATATAATATGTAGATCTTAGAATTTGGAATCTGATAATGTATTTGACAAATACCTATCGAACAAATACTCCCAGTAAAGCCAAGAACACAATCGCAGGTGTAAGAGTTTATCCCATCTCTACAGGTTCCACCATTCAGACAACTGTCAGGACCACAATTGTTGATATCTGCGATGAATAAAATACAAAATTACTAAGAAATACTTGTTAGCAAACCAAACTTTCATTGCACTTAAGTACTTAAAGCAAGAGTTAAATGCAGCCGGTCTAGCGATGGGGCAAATTGTATTGAAAACATTATATTAGTATAATCCATTCGTGTATTTATGACAAACAACTCAAGGTAAACAAGCTGATGAAACAGGATATCACAAAAAGTATTTTTTAAACTGAATCTTCTATAATATGAAACTGATATTAGTTTAGAAATACCTATCGAACAAATACTCCCAGTAAAGCCAAGAACACAATCGCAGGTGTAAGCGTTTATTCCATCTCTACAGGTTCCGCCATTCATACAACTGTCAGGACCACAATCGTTAATATCTGGGATGAAAAAAATACAAATGAGTATAAACAAAACTTGCTGGCAAACATATATTTCATTGCACTCATTCAAATGCATATTTAAATCAAGGGTTAAAAGCAGCCCGTCTAGCGGTGAGAGACAATGTTTTAAAAATACTTTATAGCTATGATTCATTCGTGTATTTGCAAGTCAAATAGCACAAGATGAACAACCTGATGAAAGAGGATATAACAAAAGTAACAAATTGAATCTTCGCCGCTTGAATAATTATTAAAATGTATAATATGGAACTGACAATTTAGCAACCTATTGAACAAATACTTCCAATAAAGCCAATAACACAATCGCAGGTGAAAGACTTTATACCATTTCTACAGGATGCACCATAACTGTCAGGAACACAATCGTTGATGTATGTAGTAAAGACAGACTTAGTAACCTAATGTTTGTCTTCATGTCCTGTATTTTAATCCTTGTAACACGTGTTTTAAAAGTGCATTTAAATGTTATATCGTAGCTCTTAGGGAAGCAATCTTTATTTATTCCGATCAAAACTACTTTTGAAAAAGTCGAAATAAAGGAAACAAATAAAGTATCGTTTACTTGTTGAGCAAAGTGCACCCGTGAAGCCAGTGACACAATCGCAGGTGTAAGAGTTTATTCCATCTATACACGTTCCTCCATTTATACAACTGTCAGGTGCACAATCGTTGATATCTGCAATAATAAACATACAAAATTAGTTGATTCTTATTAACAACATCATTACTCATTTACTCGATTATATTTACTTTCATTTATTGTAATATACATGCATATTTTAATGTATATATTAGAAGTCTATCAATTAGGCACATTACTTCGGAATTGTTTTCGTTATATAATCAATTAATTGATGATGGTGATGACAATAATGGTAATTATAATGATAGTGATGAATCGATTGATTAATGTCTCATGCTTAAAAAATGAGAACTAAAGCAACAGCATTAACAAAACCCTAACGCGACAGTACATCACAATAATTATAAAGTCGAATCTTCTTTCCTTATATAATATGTAGATTTTAGAATTTGGAATCTGATAATGTATTTGACAAATACCTATCGAACAAATACTCCCAGTAAAGCCAAGAACACAATCGCAGGTGTAAGAGTTTATCCCATCTCTACAGGTTCCACCATTCAGACAACTGTCAGGACCACAATTGTTGATATCTGCGATGAATAAAATACAAAATTACTAAGAAATACTTGTTAGCAAACCAAACTTTCATTGCACTTAAGTACTTAAAGCAAGAGTTAAATGCAGCCGGTCTAGCGATGGGGCAAATTGTATTGAAAACATTATATTAGTATAATCCATTCGTGTATTTATGACAAACAACTCAAGGTAAACAAGCTGATGAAACAGGATATCACAAAAAGTATTTTTTAAACTGAATCTTCTATAATATGAAACTGATATTAGTTTAGAAATACCTATCGAACAAATACTCCCAGTAAAGCCAAGAACACAATCGCAGGTGTAAGCGTTTATTCCATCTCTACAGGTTCCGCCATTCATACAACTGTCAGGACCACAATCGTTAATATCTGGGATGAAAAAAATACAAATGAGTATAAACAAAACTTGCTGGCAAACATATATTTCATTGCACTCATTCAAATGCATATTTAAATCAAGGGTTAAAAGCAGCCCGTCTAGCGGTGAGAGACAATGTTTTAAAAATACTTTATAGCTATGATTCATTCGTGTATTTGCAAGTCAAATAGCACAAGATGAACAACCTGATGAAAGAGGATATAACAAAAGTAACAAATTGAATCTTCGCCGCTTGAATAATTATTAAAATGTATAATATGGAACTGACAATTTAGCAACCTATTGAACAAATACTTCCAATAAAGCCAATAACACAATCGCAGGTGAAAGACTTTATACCATTTCTACAGGATGCACCATAACTGTCAGGAACACAATCGTTGATGTATGTAGTAAAGACAGACTTAGTAACCTAATGTTTGTCTTCATGTCCTGTATTTTAATCCTTGTAACACGTGTTTTAAAAGTGCATTTAAATGTTATATCGTAGCTCTTAGGGAAGCAATCTTTATTTATTCCGATCAAAACTACTTTTGAAAAAGTCGAAATAAAGGAAACAAATAAAGTATCGTTTACTTGTTGAGCAAAGTGCACCCGTGAAGCCAGTGACACAATCGCAGGTGTAAGAGTTTATTCCATCTATACACGTTCCTCCATTTATACAACTGTCAGGTGCACAATCGTTGATATCTGCAATAATAAACATACAAAATTAGTTGATTCTTATTAACAACATCATTACTCATTTACTCGATTATATTTACTTTCATTTATTGTAATATACATGCATATTTTAATGTATATATTAGAAGTCTATCAATTAGGCACATTACTTCGGAATTGTTTTCGTTATATAATCAATTAATTGATGATGGTGATGACAATAATGGTAATTATAATGATAGTGATGAATCGATTGATTAATGTCTCATGCTTAAAAAATGAGAACTAAAGCAACAGCATTAACAAAACCTAACGCGACAGTACATCACAATAATTATAAAGTCGAATCTTCTTTCCTTATATAATATGTAGATCTTAGAATTTGGAATCTGATAATGTATTTGACAAATACCTATCGAACAAATACTCCCAGTAAAGCCAAGAACACAATCGCAGGTGTAAGAGTTTATCCCATCTCTACAGGTTCCACCATTCAGACAACTGTCAGGACCACAATTGTTGATATCTGCGATGAATAAAATACAAAATTACTAAGAAATACTTGTTAGCAAACCAAACTTTCATTGCACTTAAGTACTTAAAGCAAGAGTTAAATGCAGCCGGTCTAGCGATGGGGCAAATTGTATTGAAAACATTATATTAGTATAATCCATTCGTGTATTTATGACAAACAACTCAAGGTAAACAAGCCTATGAAACAGGATATCACAAAAAGTATTTTTTAAACTGAATCTTCTATAATATGGAACTGATATTAGTTTAGAAATACCTATCGAACAAATACTCCCAGTAAAGCCAAGAACACAATCGCAGGTGTAAGAGTTTATTCCATCTCTACAGGTTCCGCCATTCATACAACTGTCAGGACCACAATCGTTAATATCTGGGATGAAAAGGATACAAATGAGTATAAACAAAACTTGCTGGCAAACATATATTTCATTGCACTCATTCAAATGCATATTTAAATCAAGGGTTAAAAGCAGCCCGTCTAGCGGTGAGAGACAATGTTTTAAAAATACTTTATAGCTATGATTCATTCGTGTATTTGCAAGTCAAATAGCACAAGATGAACAACCTGATGAAAGAGGATATAACAAAAGTAACAAATTGAATCTTTGCCGCTTGAATAATTATTAAAATGTATAATATGGAACTGACAATTTAGCAACCTATTGAACAAATACTTCCAATAAAGCCAATAACACAATCGCAGGTGAAAGACTTTATACCATTTCTACAGGATGCACCATAACTGTCAGGAACACAATCGTTGATGTATGTAGTAAAGACAGACTTAGTAACCTAATGTTTGTCTTCATGTCCTGTATTTTAATCCTTGTAACACGTGTTTTAAAAGTGCATTTAAATGTTATATCGTAGCTCTTAGGGAAGCAATCTTTATTTATTCCGATCAAAACTACTTTTGAAAAAGTCGAAATAAAGGAAACAAATAAAGTATCGTTTACTTGTTGAGCAAAGTGCACCCGTGAAGCCAGTGACACAATCGCAGGTGTAAGAGTTTATTCCATCTATACACGTTCCTCCATTTATACAACTGTCAGGTGCACAATCGTTGATATCTGCAATAATAAACATACAAAATTAGTTGATTCTTATTAACAACATCATTACTCATTTACTCGATTATATTTACTTTCATTTATTGTAATATACATGCATATTTTAATGTATATATTAGAAGTCTATCAATTAGGCACATTACTTCGGAATTGTTTTCGTTATATAATCAATTAATTGATGATGGTGATGACAATAATGGTAATTATAATGATAGTGATGAATCGATTGATTAATGTCTCATGCTTAAAAAATGAGAACTAAAGCAACAGCATTAACAAAACCCTAACGCGACAGTACATCACAATAATTATAAAGTCGAATCTTCTTTCCTTATATAATATGTAGATCTTAGAATTTGGAATCTGATAATGTATTTGACAAATACCTATCGAACAAATACTCCCAGTAAAGCCAAGAACACAATCGCAGGTGTAAGAGTTTATCCCATCTCTACAGGTTCCACCATTCAGACAACTGTCAGGACCACAATTGTTGATATCTGCGATGAATAAAATACAAAATTACTAAGAAATACTTGTTAGCAAACCAAACTTTCATTGCACTTAAGTACTTAAAGCAAGAGTTAAATGCAGCCGGTCTAGCGATGGGGCAAATTGTATTGAAAACATTATATTAGTATAATCCATTCGTGTATTTATGACAAACAACTCAAGGTAAACAAGCTGATGAAACAGGATATCACAAAAAGTATTTTTTAAACTGAATCTTCTATAATATGAAACTGATATTAGTTTAGAAATACCTATCGAACAAATACTCCCAGTAAAGCCAAGAACACAATCGCAGGTGTAAGCGTTTATTCCATCTCTACAGGTTCCGCCATTCATACAACTGTCAGGACCACAATCGTTAATATCTGGGATGAAAAAAATACAAATGAGTATAAACAAAACTTGCTGGCAAACATATATTTCATTGCACTCATTCAAATGCATATTTAAATCAAGGGTTAAAAGCAGCCCGTCTAGCGGTGAGAGACAATGTTTTAAAAATACTTTATAGCTATGATTCATTCGTGTATTTGCAAGTCAAATAGCACAAGATGAACAACCTGATGAAAGAGGATATAACAAAAGTAACAAATTGAATCTTCGCCGCTTGAATAATTATTAAAATGTATAATATGGAACTGACAATTTAGCAACCTATTGAACAAATACTTCCAATAAAGCCAATAACACAATCGCAGGTGAAAGACTTTATACCATTTCTACAGGATGCACCATAACTGTCAGGAACACAATCGTTGATGTATGTAGTAAAGACAGACTTAGTAACCTAATGTTTGTCTTCATGTCCTGTATTTTAATCCTTGTAACACGTGTTTTAAAAGTGCATTTAAATGTTATATCGTAGCTCTTAGGGAAGCAATCTTTATTTATTCCGATCAAAACTACTTTTGAAAAAGTCGAAATAAAGGAAACAAATAAAGTATCGTTTACTTGTTGAGCAAAGTGCACCCGTGAAGCCAGTGACACAATCGCAGGTGTAAGAGTTTATTCCATCTATACACGTTCCTCCATTTATACAACTGTCAGGTGCACAATCGTTGATATCTGCAATAATAAACATACAAAATTAGTTGATTCTTATTAACAACATCATTACTCATTTACTCGATTATATTTACTTTCATTTATTGTAATATACATGCATATTTTAATGTATATATTAGAAGTCTATCAATTAGGCACATTACTTCGGAATTGTTTTCGTTATATAATCAATTAATTGATGATGGTGATGACAATAATGGTAATTATAATGATAGTGATGAATCGATTGATTAATGTCTCATGCTAAAAAAATGAGAACTAAAGCAACAGCATTAACAAAACCTAACGCGACAGTACATCACAATAATTATAAAGTCGAATCTTCTTTCCTTATATAATATGTAGATCTTAGAATTTGGAATCTGATAATGTATTTGACAAATACCTATCGAACAAATACTCCCAGTAAAGCCAAGAACACAATCGCAGGTGTAAGAGTTTATCCCATCTCTACAGGTTCCACCATTCAGACAACTGTCAGGACCACAATTGTTGATATCTGCGATGAATAAAATACAAAATTACTAAGAAATACTTGTTAGCAAACCAAACTTTCATTGCACTTAAGTACTTAAAGCAAGAGTTAAATGCAGCCGGTCTAGCGATGGGGCAAATTGTATTGAAAACATTATATTAGTATAATCCATTCGTGTATTTATGACAAACAACTCAAGGTAAACAAGCCTATGAAACAGGATATCACAAAAAGTATTTTTTAAACTGAATCTTCTATAATATGGAACTGATATTAGTTTAGAAATACCTATCGAACAAATACTCCCAGTAAAGCCAAGAACACAATCGCAGGTGTAAGAGTTTATTCCATCTCTACAGGTTCCGCCATTCATACAACTGTCAGGACCACAATCGTTAATATCTGGGATGAAAAGGATACAAATGAGTATAAACAAAACTTGCTGGCAAACATATATTTCATTGCACTCATTCAAATGCATATTTAAATCAAGGGTTAAAAGCAGCCCGTCTAGCGGTGAGAGACAATGTTTTAAAAATACTTTATAGCTATGATTCATTCGTGTATTTGCAAGTCAAATAGCACAAGATGAACAACCTGATGAAAGAGGATATAACAAAAGTAACAAATTGAATCTTTGCCGCTTGAATAATTATTAAAATGTATAATATGGAACTGACAATTTAGCAACCTATTGAACAAATACTTCCAATAAAGCCAATAACACAATCGCAGGTGAAAGACTTTATACCATTTCTACAGGATGCACCATAACTGTCAGGAACACAATCGTTGATGTATGTAGTAAAGACAGACTTAGTAACCTAATGTTTGTCTTCATGTCCTGTATTTTAATCCTTGTAACACGTGTTTTAAAAGTGCATTTAAATGTTATATCGTAGCTCTTAGGGAAGCAATCTTTATTTATTCCGATCAAAACTACTTTTGAAAAAGTCGAAATAAAGGAAACAAATAAAGTATCGTTTACTTGTTGAGCAAAGTGCACCCGTGAAGCCAGTGACACAATCGCAGGTGTAAGAGTTTATTCCATCTATACACGTTCCTCCATTTATACAACTGTCAGGTGCACAATCGTTGATATCTGCAATAATAAACATACAAAATTAGTTGATTCTTATTAACAACATCATTACTCATTTACTCGATTATATTTACTTTCATTTATTGTAATATACATGCATATTTTAATGTATATATTAGAAGTCTATCAATTAGGCACATTACTTCGGAATTGTTTTCGTTATATAATCAATTAATTGATGATGGTGATGACAATAATGGTAATTATAATGATAGTGATGAATCGATTGATTAATGTCTCATGCTTAAAAAATGAGAACTAAAGCAACAGCATTAACAAAACCTAACGCGACAGTACATCACAATAATTATAAAGTCGAATCTTCTTTCCTTATATAATATGTAGATCTTAGAATTTGGAATCTGATAATGTATTTGACAAATACCTATCGAACAAATACTCCCAGTAAAGCCAAGAACACAATCGCAGGTGTAAGAGTTTATCCCATCTCTACAGGTTCCACCATTCAGACAACTGTCAGGACCACAATTGTTGATATCTGCGATGAATAAAATACAAAATTACTAAGAAATACTTGTTAGCAAACCAAACTTTCATTGCACTTAAGTACTTAAAGCAAGAGTTAAATGCAGCCGGTCTAGCGATGGGGCAAATTGTATTGAAAACATTATATTAGTATAATCCATTCGTGTATTTATGACAAACAACTCAAGGTAAACAAGCTGATGAAACAGGATATCACAAAAAGTATTTTTTAAACTGAATCTTCTATAATATGAAACTGATATTAGTTTAGAAATACCTATCGAACAAATACTCCCAGTAAAGCCAAGAACACAATCGCAGGTGTAAGCGTTTATTCCATCTCTACAGGTTCCGCCATTCATACAACTGTCAGGACCACAATCGTTAATATCTGGGATGAAAAAAATACAAATGAGTATAAACAAAACTTGCTGGCAAACATATATTTCATTGCACTCATTCAAATGCATATTTAAATCAAGGGTTAAAAGCAGCCCGTCTAGCGGTGAGAGACAATGTTTTAAAAATACTTTATAGCTATGATTCATTCGTGTATTTGCAAGTCAAATAGCACAAGATGAACAACCTGATGAAAGAGGATATAACAAAAGTAACAAATTGAATCTTCGCCGCTTGAATAATTATTAAAATGTATAATATGGAACTGACAATTTAGCAACCTATTGAACAAATACTTCCAATAAAGCCAATAACACAATCGCAGGTGAAAGACTTTATACCATTTCTACAGGATGCACCATAACTGTCAGGAACACAATCGTTGATGTATGTAGTAAAGACAGACTTAGTAACCTAATGTTTGTCTTCATGTGCTGTATTTTAATCCTTGTAACACGTGTTTTAAAAGTGCATTTAAATGTTATATCGTAGCTCTTAGGGAAGCAATCTTTATTTATTCCGATCAAAACTACTTTTGAAAAAGTCGAAATAAAGGAAACAAATAAAGTATCGTTTACTTGTTGAGCAAAGTGCACCCGTGAAGCCAGTGACACAATCGCAGGTGTAAGAGTTTATTCCATCTATACACGTTCCTCCATTTATACAACTGTCAGGTGCACAATCGTTGATATCTGCAATAATAAACATACAAAATTAGTTGATTCTTATTAACAACATCATTACTCATTTACTCGATTATATTTACTTTCATTTATTGTAATATACATGCATATTTTAATGTATATATTAGAAGTCTATCAATTAGGCACATTACTTCGGAATTGTTTTCGTTATATAATCAATTAATTGATGATGGTGATGACAATAATGGTAATTATAATGATAGTGATGAATCGATTGATTAATGTCTCATGCTAAAAAAATGAGAACTAAAGCAACAGCATTAACAAAACCTAACGCGACAGTACATCACAATAATTATAAAGTCGAATCTTCTTTCCTTATATAATATGTAGATCTTAGAATTTGGAATCTGATAATGTATTTGACAAATACCTATCGAACAAATACTCCCAGTAAAGCCAAGAACACAATCGCAGGTGTAAGAGTTTATCCCATCTCTACAGGTTCCACCATTCAGACAACTGTCAGGACCACAATTGTTGATATCTGCGATGAATAAAATACAAAATTACTAAGAAATACTTGTTAGCAAACCAAACTTTCATTGCACTTAAGTACTAAAAGCAAGAGTTAAATGCAGCCGGTCTAGCGATGGGGCAAATTGTATTGAAAACATTATATTAGTATAATCCATTCGTGTATTTATGACAAACAACTCAAGGTAAACAAGCCTATGAAACAGGATATCACAAAAAGTATTTTTTAAACTGAATCTTCTATAATATGGAACTGATATTAGTTTAGAAATACCTATCGAACAAATACTCCCAGTAAAGCCAAGAACACAATCGCAGGTGTAAGAGTTTATTCCATCTCTACAGGTTCCGCCATTCATACAACTGTCAGGACCACAATCGTTAATATCTGGGATGAAAAGGATACAAATGAGTATAAACAAAACTTGCTGGCAAACATATATTTCATTGCACTCATTCAAATGCATATTTAAATCAAGGGTTAAAAGCAGCCCGTCTAGCGGTGAGAGACAATGTTTTAAAAATACTTTATAGCTATGATTCATTCGTGTATTTGCAAGTCAAATAGCACAAGATGAACAACCTGATGAAAGAGGATATAACAAAAGTAACAAATTGAATCTTTGCCGCTTGAATAATTATTAAAATGTATAATATAGAACTGACAATTTAGCAACCTATTGAACAAATACTTCCAATAAAGCCAATAACACAATCGCAGGTGAAAGACTTTATACCATTTCTACAGGATGCACCATAACTGTCAGGAACACAATCGTTGATGTATGTAGTAAAGACAGACTTAGTAACCTAATGTTTGTCTTCATGTCCTGTATTTTAATCCTTGTAACACGTGTTTTAAAAGTGCATTTAAATGTTATATCGTAGCTCTTAGGGAAGCAATCTTTATTTATTCCGATCAAAACTACTTTTGAAAAAGTCGAAATAAAGGAAACAAATAAAGTATCGTTTACTTGTTGAGCAAAGTGCACCCGTGAAGCCAGTGACACAATCGCAGGTGTAAGAGTTCATTCCATCTATACACGTTCCTCCATTTATACAACTGTCAGGTGCACAATCGTTGATATCTGCAATAATAAACATACAAAATTAGTTGATTCTTATTAACAACATCATTACTCATTTACTCGATTATATTTACTTTCATTTATTGTAATATACATGCATATTTTAATGTATATATTAGAAGTCTATCAATTAGGCACATTACTTCGGAATTGTTTTCGTTATATAATCAATTAATTGATGATGGTGATGACAATAATGGTAATTATAATGATAGTGATGAATCGATTGATTAATGTCTCATGCTTAAAAAATGAGAACTAAAGCAACAGCATTAACAAAACCTAACGCGACAGTACATCACAATAATTATAAAGTCGAATCTTCTTTCCTTATATAATATGTAGATCTTAGAATTTGGAATCTGATAATGTATTTGACAAATACCTATCGAACAAATACTCCCAGTAAAGCCAAGAACACAATCGCAGGTGTAAGAGTTTATCCCATCTCTACAGGTTCCACCATTCAGACAACTGTCAGGACCACAATTGTTGATATCTGCGATGAATAAAATACAAAATTACTAAGAAATACTTGTTAGCAAACCAAACTTTCATTGCACTTAAGTACTTAAAGCAAGAGTTAAATGCAGCCGGTCTAGCGATGGGGCAAATTGTATTGAAAACATTATATTAGTATAATCCATTCGTGTATTTATGACAAACAACTCAAGGTAAACAAGCCTATGAAACAGGATATCACAAAAAGTATTTTTTAAACTGAATCTTCTATAATATGGAACTGATATTAGTTTAGAAATACCTATCGAACAAATACTCCCAGTAAAGCCAAGAACACAATCGCAGGTGTAAGAGTTTATTCCATCTCTACAGGTTCCGCCATTCATACAACTGTCAGGACCACAATCGTTAATATCTGGGATGAAAAGGATACAAATGAGTATAAACAAAACTTGCTGGCAAACATATATTTCATTGCACTCATTCAAATGCATATTTAAATCAAGGGTTAAAAGCAGCCCGTCTAGCGGTGAGAGACAATGTTTTAAAAATACTTTATAGCTATGATTCATTCGTGTATTTGCAAGTCAAATAGCACAAGATGAACAACCTGATGAAAGAGGATATAACAAAAGTAACAAATTGAATCTTTGCCGCTTGAATAATTATTAAAATGTATAATATAGAACTGACAATTTAGCAACCTATTGAACAAATACTTCCAATAAAGCCAATAACACAATCGCAGGTGAAAGACTTTATACCATTTCTACAGGATGCACCATAACTGTCAGGAACACAATCGTTGATGTATGTAGTAAAGACAGACTTAGTAACCTAATGTTTGTCTTCATGTCCTGTATTTTAATCCTTGTAACACGTGTTTTAAAAGTGCATTTAAATGTTATATCGTAGCTCTTAGGGAAGCAATCTTTATTTATTCCGATCAAAACTACTTTTGAAAAAGTCGAAATAAAGGAAACAAATAAAGTATCGTTTACTTGTTGAGCAAAGTGCACCCGTGAAGCCAGTGACACAATCGCAGGTGTAAGAGTTCATTCCATCTATACACGTTCCTCCATTTATACAACTGTCAGGTGCACAATCGTTGATATCTGCAATAATAAACATACAAAATTAGTTGATTCTTATTAACAACATCATTACTCATTTACTCGATTATATTTACTTTCATTTATTGTAATATACATGCATATTTTAATGTATATATTAGAAGTCTATCAATTAGGCACATTACTTCGGAATTGTTTTCGTTATATAATCAATTAATTGATGATGGTGATGACAATAATGGTAATTATAATGATAGTGATGAATCGATTGATTAATGTCTCATGCTTAAAAAATGAGAACTAAAGCAACAGCATTAACAAAACCTAACGCGACAGTACATCACAATAATTATAAAGTCGAATCTTCTTTCCTTATATAATATGTAGATCTTAGAATTTGGAATCTGATAATGTATTTGACAAATACCTATCGAACAAATACTCCCAGTAAAGCCAAGAACACAATCGCAGGTGTAAGAGTTTATCCCATCTCTACAGGTTCCACCATTCAGACAACTGTCAGGACCACAATTGTTGATATCTGCGATGAATAAAATACAAAATTACTAAGAAATACTTGTTAGCAAACCAAACTTTCATTGCACTTAAGTACTTAAAGCAAGAGTTAAATGCAGCCGGTCTAGCGATGGGGCAAATTGTATTGAAAACATTATATTAGTATAATCCATTCGTGTATTTATGACAAACAACTCAAGGTAAACAAGCTGATGAAACAGGATATCACAAAAAGTATTTTTTAAACTGAATCTTCTATAATATGAAACTGATATTAGTTTAGAAATACCTATCGAACAAATACTCCCAGTAAAGCCAAGAACACAATCGCAGGTGTAAGCGTTTATTCCATCTCTACAGGTTCCGCCATTCATACAACTGTCAGGACCACAATCGTTAATATCTGGGATGAAAAAAATACAAATGAGTATAAACAAAACTTGCTGGCAAACATATATTTCATTGCACTCATTCAAATGCATATTTAAATCAAGGGTTAAAAGCAGCCCGTCTAGCGGTGAGAGACAATGTTTTAAAAATACTTTATAGCTATGATTCATTCGTGTATTTGCAAGTCAAATAGCACAAGATGAACAACCTGATGAAAGAGGATATAACAAAAGTAACAAATTGAATCTTCGCCGCTTGAATAATTATTAAAATGTATAATATGGAACTGACAATTTAGCAACCTATTGAACAAATACTTCCAATAAAGCCAATAACACAATCGCAGGTGAAAGACTTTATACCATTTCTACAGGATGCACCATAACTGTCAGGAACACAATCGTTGATGTATGTAGTAAAGACAGACTTAGTAACCTAATGTTTGTCTTCATGTCCTGTATTTTAATCCTTGTAACACGTGTTTTAAAAGTGCATTTAAATGTTATATCGTAGCTCTTAGGGAAGCAATCTTTATTTATTCCGATCAAAACTACTTTTGAAAAAGTCGAAATAAAGGAAACAAATAAAGTATCGTTTACTTGTTGAGCAAAGTGCACCCGTGAAGCCAGTGACACAATCGCAGGTGTAAGAGTTTATTCCATCTATACACGTTCCTCCATTTATACAACTGTCAGGTGCACAATCGTTGATATCTGCAATAATAAACATACAAAATTAGTTGATTCTTATTAACAACATCATTACTCATTTACTCGATTATATTTACTTTCATTTATTGTAATATACATGCATATTTTAATGTATATATTAGAAGTCTATCAATTAGGCACATTACTTCGGAATTGTTTTCGTTATATAATCAATTAATTGATGATGGTGATGACAATGATGGTAATTATAATGATAGTGATGAATCGATTGATTAATGTCTCATGCTAAAAAAATGAGAACTAAAGCAACAGCATTAACAAAACCTAACGCGACAGTACATCACAATAATTATAAAGTCGAATCTTCTTTCCTTATATAATATGTAGATCTTAGAATTTGGAATCTGATAATGTATTTGACAAATACCTATCGAACAAATACTCCCAGTAAAGCCAAGAACACAATCGCAGGTGTAAGAGTTTATCCCATCTCTACAGGTTCCACCATTCAGACAACTGTCAGGACCACAATTGTTGATATCTGCGATGAATAAAATACAAAATTACTAAGAAATACTTGTTAGCAAACCAAACTTTCATTGCACTTAAGTACTTAAAGCAAGAGTTAAATGCAGCCGGTCTAGCGATGGGGCAAATTGTATTGAAAACATTATATTAGTATAATCCATTCGTGTATTTATGACAAACAACTCAAGGTAAACAAGCCTATGAAACAGGATATCACAAAAAGTATTTTTTAAACTGAATCTTCTATAATATGGAACTGATATTAGTTTAGAAATACCTATCGAACAAATACTCCCAGTAAAGCCAAGAACACAATCGCAGGTGTAAGAGTTTATTCCATCTCTACAGGTTCCGCCATTCATACAACTGTCAGGACCACAATCGTTAATATCTGGGATGAAAAGGATACAAATGAGTATAAACAAAACTTGCTGGCAAACATATATTTCATTGCACTCATTCAAATGCATATTTAAATCAAGGGTTAAAAGCAGCCCGTCTAGCGGTGAGAGACAATGTTTTAAAAATACTTTATAGCTATGATTCATTCGTGTATTTGCAAGTCAAATAGCACAAGATGAACAACCTGATGAAAGAGGATATAACAAAAGTAACAAATTGAATCTTTGCCGCTTGAATAATTATTAAAATGTATAATATGGAACTGACAATTTAGCAACCTATTGAACAAATACTTCCAATAAAGCCAATAACACAATCGCAGGTGAAAGACTTTATACCATTTCTACAGGATGCACCATAACTGTCAGGAACACAATCGTTGATGTATGTAGTAAAGACAGACTTAGTAACCTAATGTTTGTCTTCATGTCCTGTATTTTAATCCTTGTAACACGTGTTTTAAAAGTGCATTTAAATGTTATATCGTAGCTCTTAGGGAAGCAATCTTTATTTATTCCGATCAAAACTACTTTTGAAAAAGTCGAAATAAAGGAAACAAATAAAGTATCGTTTACTTGTTGAGCAAAGTGCACCCGTGAAGCCAGTGACACAATCGCAGGTGTAAGAGTTTATTCCATCTATACACGTTCCTCCATTTATACAACTGTCAGGTGCACAATCGTTGATATCTGCAATAATAAACATACAAAATTAGTTGATTCTTATTAACAACATCATTACTCATTTACTCGATTATATTTACTTTCATTTATTGTAATATACATGCATATTTTAATGTATATATTAGAAGTCTATCAATTAGGCACATTACTTCGGAATTGTTTTCGTTATATAATCAATTAATTGATGATGGTGATGACAATAATGGTAATTATAATGATAGTGATGAATCGATTGATTAATGTCTCATGCTTAAAAAATGAGAACTAAAGCAACAGCATTAACAAAACCCTAACGCGACAGTACATCACAATAATTATAAAGTCGAATCTTCTTTCCTTATATAATATGTAGATCTTAGAATTTGGAATCTGATAATGTATTTGACAAATACCTATCGAACAAATACTCCCAGTAAAGCCAAGAACACAATCGCAGGTGTAAGAGTTTATCCCATCTCTACAGGTTCCACCATTCAGACAACTGTCAGGACCACAATTGTTGATATCTGCGATGAATAAAATACAAAATTACTAAGAAATACTTGTTAGCAAACCAAACTTTCATTGCACTTAAGTACTTAAAGCAAGAGTTAAATGCAGCCGGTCTAGCGATGGGGCAAATTGTATTGAAAACATTATATTAGTATAATCCATTCGTGTATTTATGACAAACAACTCAAGGTAAACAAGCTGATGAAACAGGATATCACAAAAAGTATTTTTTAAACTGAATCTTCTATAATATGAAACTGATATTAGTTTAGAAATACCTATCGAACAAATACTCCCAGTAAAGCCAAGAACACAATCGCAGGTGTAAGCGTTTATTCCATCTCTACAGGTTCCGCCATTCATACAACTGTCAGGACCACAATCGTTAATATCTGGGATGAAAAAAATACAAATGAGTATAAACAAAACTTGCTGGCAAACATATATTTCATTGCACTCATTCAAATGCATATTTAAATCAAGGGTTAAAAGCAGCCCGTCTAGCGGTGAGAGACAATGTTTTAAAAATACTTTATAGCTATGATTCATTCGTGTATTTGCAAGTCAAATAGCACAAGATGAACAACCTGATGAAAGAGGATATAACAAAAGTAACAAATTGAATCTTCGCCGCTTGAATAATTATTAAAATGTATAATATGGAACTGACAATTTAGCAACCTATTGAACAAATACTTCCAATAAAGCCAATAACACAATCGCAGGTGAAAGACTTTATACCATTTCTACAGGATGCACCATAACTGTCAGGAACACAATCGTTGATGTATGTAGTAAAGACAGACTTAGTAACCTAATGTTTGTCTTCATGTCCTGTATTTTAATCCTTGTAACACGTGTTTTAAAAGTGCATTTAAATGTTATATCGTAGCTCTTAGGGAAGCAATCTTTATTTATTCCGATCAAAACTACTTTTGAAAAAGTCGAAATAAAGAAAACAAATAAAGTATCGTTTACTTGTTGAGCAAAGTGCACCCGTGAAGCCAGTGACACAATCGCAGGTGTAAGAGTTTATTCCATCTATACACGTTCCTCCATTTATACAACTGTCAGGTGCACAATCGTTGATATCTGCAATAATAAACATACAAAATTAGTTGATTCTTATTAACAACATCATTACTCATTTACTCGATTATATTTACTTTCATTTATTGTAATATACATGCATATTTTAATGTATATATTAGAAGTCTATCAATTAGGCACATTACTTCGGAATTGTTTTCGTTATATAATCAATTAATTGATGATGGTGATGACAATAATGGTAATTATAATGATAGTGATGAATCGATTGATTAATGTCTCATGCTTAAAAAATGAGAACTAAAGCAACAGCATTAACAAACCCTAACGCGACAGTACATCACAATAATTATAAAGTCGAATCTTCTTTCCTTATATAATATGTAGATCTTAGAATTTGGAATCTGATAATGTATTTGACAAATACCTATCGAACAAATACTCCCAGTAAAGCCAAGAACACAATCGCAGGTGTAAAAGTTTATCCCATCTCTACAGGTTCCACCATTCAGACAACTGTCAGGACCACAATTGTTGATATCTGCGATGAATAAAATACAAAATTACTAAGAAATACTTGTTAGCAAACCAAACTTTCATTGCACTTAAGTACTTAAAGCAAGAGTTAAATGCAGCCGGTCTAGCGATGGGGCAAATTGTATTGAAAACATTATATTAGTATAATCCATTCGTGTATTTATGACAAACAACTCAAGGTAAACAAGCCTATGAAACAGGATATCACAAAAAGTATTTTTTAAACTGAATCTTCTATAATATGGAACTGATATTAGTTTAGAAATACCTATCGAACAAATACTCCCAGTAAAGCCAAGAACACAATCGCAGGTGTAAGCGTTTATTCCATCTCTACAGGTTCCGCCATTCATACAACTGTCAGGACCACAATCGTTAATATCTGGGATGAAAAGGATACAAATGAGTATAAACAAAACTTGCTGGCAAACATATATTTCATTGCACTCATTCAAATGCATATTTAAATCAAGGGTTAAAAGCAGCCCGTCTAGCGGTGAGAGACAATGTTTTAAAAATACTTTATAGCTATGATTCATTCGTGTATTTGCAAGTCAAATAGCACAAGATGAACAACCTGATGAAAGAGGATATAACAAAAGTAACAAATTGAATCTTCGCCGCTTGAATAATTATTAAAATGTATAATATGGAACTGACAATTTAGCAACCTATTGAACAAATACTTCCAATAAAGCCAATAACACAATCGCAGGTGAAAGACTTTATACCATTTCTACAGGATGCACCATAACTGCCAGGAACACAATCGTTGATGTATGTAGTAAAGACAGACTTAGTAACCTAATGTTTGTCTTAATGTCCTGTATTTTAATCTTTGTAACACGTGTTTTAAAAGTGCATTTAAATGTTATATCGTAGCTCTTAGGGAAGCAATCTTTATTTATTCCGATCAAAACTACTTTTGAAAAAGTCGAAATAAAGGAAACAAATAAAGTATCGTTTACTTGTTGAGCAAAGTGCACCCGTGAAGCCAGTGACACAATCGCAGGTGTAAGAGTTTATTCCATCTATACACGTTCCTCCATTTATACAACTGTCAGGTGCACAATCGTTGATATCTGCAATAATAAACATACAAAATTAGTTGATTCTTATTAACAACATCATTACTCATTTACTCGATTATATTTACTTTCATTTATTGTAATATACATGCATATTTTAATGTATATATTAGAAGTCTATCAATTAGGCACATTACTTCGGAATTGTTTTCGTTATATAATCAATTAATTGATGATGGTGATGACAATAATGGTAATTATAATGATAGTGATGAATCGATTGATTAATGTCTCATGCTTAAAAAATGAGAACTAAAGCAACAGCATTAACAAAACCCTAACGCGACAGTACATCACAATAATTATAAAGTCGAATCTTCTTTCCTTATATAATATGTAGATCTTAGAATTTGGAATCTGATAATGTATTTGACAAATACCTATCGAACAAATACTCCCAGTAAAGCCAAGAACACAATCGCAGGTGTAAGAGTTTATCCCATCTCTACAGGTTCCACCATTCAGACAACTGTCAGGACCACAATTGTTGATATCTGCGATGAATAAAATACAAAATTACTAAGAAATACTTGTTAGCAAACCAAACTTTCATTGCACTTAAGTACTTACAGCAAGAGTTAAATGCAGCCGGTCTAGCGATGGGGCAAATTGTATTGAAAACATTATATTAGTATAATCCATTCGTGTATTTATGACAAACAACTCAAGGTAAACAAGCTGATGAAACATGATATCACAAAAAGTATTTTTTAAACTGAATCTTCTATAATATGGAACTGATATTAGTTTAGAAATACCTATCGAACAAATACTCCCAGTAAAGCCAAGAACACAATCGCAGGTGTAAGAGTTTATTCCATCTCTACAGGTTCCGCCATTCATACAACTGTCAGGACCACAATCGTTAATATCTGGGATGAAAACGATACAAATGAGTATAAACAAAACTTGCTGGCAAACATATATTTCATTGCATTCATTCAAACGCATATTTAAATCAAGGTTTAAAAGCAGCCAGTCTAGCGGTGAGAGACAATGTTTTAAAAATACTTTATAGCTATGATTCATTCGTGTATTTGCAAGTCAAATAGCACAAGATGAACAACCTGATGAAAGAGGATATAACAAAAGTAACAAATTGAATCTTCGCCGCTTGAATAATTGATAAAATGTATAATATGGAACTGACAATTTAGCAACCTATTAAACAAATACTTCCAATAAAGCCAATAACACAATCGCAGGTGAAAGACTTTATATCATTTCTACAGGATGCACCATAACTGTCAGGAACACAACCGTTGATGTATGTAGTAAAGACAGACTTAGTAACCTAATGTTCATTGTCTTCATGTCCTGTATTTCAAGTATTGTAATACGTCTTTCAAGAGTGCATTTAAATGTTATATCGTAGTTCTTAGGGAAGTATTCTATATTCATTCCGAAGAAAACTACTTTTGAAAATGTCGAAATAAAGGAAACAAATAAAGTATCGTTTACTTGTTGAGCAAAGTGCACCCGTGAAACCAGCAGCACAATCGCAGGTGTAAGAGTATATTCCATCTCTACACGTTCCTCCATTCATACACCGGTCAGGTGCACAATCGTTGATATCTGCGATAATTAACATACACAATTAGTTAATTCTCATTAACAACATCATTACTCATTTACTCGATTCTATTTACTTTCATTCATTGTAATATACATGCATATTTTAATGTAAATATTAGAAGTCTATCAATAAGGTACATCACTTCAGATTTTTTTTCGTTATATAATAAATAAATTGATGATGGTAATGACAATAATGATAATTATAATGATGGTGATGATGATGATGAATTGATTGATTAATGTCTCATGTTTAAAAAAATGACAACTAAAACAACAACATTAACAATAACCTAACGCGACAGTACATCACAATAATTATAAAGTCGAATCTTCTTTCCTTGTATAATATGTAGAACCTAACATTTTTAATCTGATAATGTATTTGACAAATACCTATCGAACAAATACTCCCAGTAAAGCCAGCAACACAATCGCAGGTGTAAGAGTTTATTCCATCTCTACAGGTTCCTCCATTCATACAACTAACATGACCACACTCGTTGATATCTGCGATGAATAAGATACACAATTAGTTCATTCTTATTAACAACATCATTACTTATTTACTCGATTATATTTACTTTCATTCATTGTTATATACATGCATATTTTAATGTAAATATTAGAAGTCTATCAATTAGGCACATCACTTCGGATTTTTTTTTTCGTTATATAATCAATTAATTGATGATGTTGATGACAATAATGATAATTATAATGATGGTGATGATAATGATGATGATCTTGATAAATTGATTGATTAATGTCTCATGCTTAAAAAAATGAGAACTAAAACAACAACATTAACAATAACCTAACGCGACAGTACATCACAATAATTATAAAGTCGAATCTTCTTTCCTTATATAATATGTAGATCTTAGAATTTTAAATCTGATAATGTATTTGACAAATACCTATCGAACAAATACTCCCAGTAAAGCCAAGAACACAATCGCAGGTGAAAGAGTTTATCCCATCTCTACAGGTTCCACCATTCAGACAACTGTCAGGACCACAATTGTTGATATCTGCGATGAATAAAATACAAAATTACTAAGAAATACTTGTTAGCAAACCAAACTTTCATTGCACTTAAGTACTTAAAGCAAGAGTTAAATGCAGCCGGTCTAGCGATGGGGCAAATTGTATTGAAAACATTATATTAGTATAATCCATTCGTGTATTTATGACAAACAACTCAAGGTAAACAAGCCTATGAAACAGGATATCACAAAAAGTATTTTTTAAACTGAATCTTCTATAATATGGAACTGATATTAGTTTAGAAATACCTATCGAACAAATACTCCCAGTAAAGCCAAGAACACAATCGCAGGTGTAAGCGTTTATTCCATCTCTACAGGTTCCGCCATTCATACAACTGTCAGGACCACAATCGTTAATATCTGGGATGAAAAGGATACAAATGAGTATAAACAAAACTTGCTGGCAAACATATATTTCATTGCACTCATTCAAATGCATATTTAAATCAAGGGTTAAAAGCAGCCCGTCTAGCGGTGAGAGACAATGTTTTAAAAATACTTTATAGCTATGATTCATTCGTGTATTTGCAAGTCAAATAGCACAAGATGAACAACCTGATGAAAGAGGATATAACAAAAGTAACAAATTGAATCTTCGCCGCTTGAATAATTATTAAAATGTATAATATGGAACTGACAATTTAGCAACCTATTGAACAAATACTTCCAATAAAGCCAATAACACAATCGCAGGTGAAAGACTTTATACCATTTCTACAGGATGCACCATAACTGTCAGGAACACAATCGTTGATGTATGTAGTAAAGACAGACTTAGTAACCTAATGTTTGTCTTAATGTCCTGTATTTTAATCCTTGTAACACGTGTTTTAAAAGTGCATTTAAATGTTATATCGTAGCTCTTAGGGAAGCAATCTTTATTTATTCCGATCAAAACTACTTTTGAAAAAGTCGAAATAAAGGAAACAAATAAAGTATCGTTTACTTGTTGAGCAAAGTGCACCCGTGAAGCCAGTGACACAATCGCAGGTGTAAGAGTTTATTCCATCTATACACGTTCCTCCATTTATACAACTGTCAGGTGCACAATCGTTGATATCTGCAATAATAAACATACAAAATTAGTTGATTCTTATTAACAACATCATTACTCATTTACTCGATTATATTTACTTTCATTTATTGTAATATACATGCATATTTTAATGTATATATTAGAAGTCTATCAATTAGGCACATTACTTCGGAATTGTTTTCGTTATATAATCAATTAATTGATGATGGTGATGACAATAATGGTAATTATAATGATAGTGATGAATCGATTGATTAATGTCTCATGCTTAAAAAATGAGAACTAAAGCAACAGCATTAACAAAACCCTAACGCGACAGTACATCACAATAATTATAAAGTCGAATCTTCTTTCCTTATATAATATGTAGATCTTAGAATTTGGAATCTGATAATGTATTTGACAAATACCTATCGAACAAATACTCCCAGTAAAGCCAAGAACACAATCGCAGGTGTAAGAGTTTATCCCATCTCTACAGGTTCCACCATTCAGACAACTGTCAGGACCACAATTGTTGATATCTGCGATGAATAAAATACAAAATTACTAAGAAATACTTGTTAGCAAACCAAACTTTCATTGCACTTAAGTACTTAAAGCAAGAGTTAAATGCAGCCGGTCTAGCGATGGGGCAAATTGTATTGAAAACATTATATTAGTATAATCCATTCGTGTATTTATGACAAACAACTCAAGGTAAACAAGCTGATGAAACATGATATCACAAAAAGTATTTTTTAAACTGAATCTTCTATAATATGGAACTGATATTAGTTTAGAAATACCTATCGAACAAATACTCCCAGTAAAGCCAAGAACACAATCGCAGGTGTAAGAGTTTATTCCATCTCTACAGGTTCCGCCATTCATACAACTGTCAGGACCACAATCGTTAATATCTGGGATGAAAACGATACAAATGAGTATAAACAAAACTTGCTGGCAAACATATATTTCATTGCATTCATTCAAACGCATATTTAAATCAAGGTTTAAAAGCAGCCAGTCTAGCGGTGAGAGACAATGTTTTAAAAATACTTTATAGCTATGATTCATTCGTGTATTTGCAAGTCAAATAGCACAAGATGAACAACCTGATGAAAGAGGATATAACAAAAGTAACAAATTGAATCTTCGCCGCTTGAATAATTGATAAAATGTATAATATGGAACTGACAATTTAGCAACCTATTAAACAAATACTTCCAATAAAGCCAATAACACAATCGCAGGTGAAAGACTTTATATCATTTCTACAGGATGCACCATAACTGTCAGGAACACAACCGTTGATGTATGTAGTAAAGACAGACTTAGTAACCTAATGTTCATTGTCTTCATGTCCTGTATTTCAAGTATTGTAATACGTCTTTCAAGAGTGCATTTAAATGTTATATCGTAGTTCTTAGGGAAGTATTCTATATTCATTCCGAAGAAAACTACTTTTGAAAATGTCGAATTAAAGGAAACAAATAAAGTATCGTTTACTTGTTGAGCAAAGTGCACCCGTGAAACCAGCAGCACAATCGCAGGTGTAAGAGTATATTCCATCTCTACACGTTCCTCCATTCATACACCGGTCAGGTGCACAATCGTTGATATCTGCGATTATTAACATACACAATTAGTTAATTCTTATTAACAACATCATTACTCATTTACTCGATTCTATTTACTTTCATTCATTGTTACATACATGCATATTTTAATGTAAATATTAGAAGTCTATCAATAAGGTACATCACTTCAGATTTTTTTTCGTTATATAATAAATAAATTGATGATGGTAATGACAATAATGATAATTATAATGATGGTGATGATGATGATGAATTGATTGATTAATGTCTCATGTTTAAAAAAATGACAACTAAAACAACAACATTAACAATAACCTAACGCGACAGTACATCACAATAATTATAAAGTCGAATCTTCTTTCCTTGTATAATATGTAGAACCTAAAATTTTTAATCTGATAATGTATTTGACAAATACCTATCGAACAAATACTCCCAGTAAAGCCAGCAACACAATCGCAGGTGTAAGAGTTTATTCCATCTCTACAGGTTCCTCCATTCATACAACTAACATGACCACACTCGTTGATATCTGCGATGAATAAGATACACAATTAGTTCATTCTTATTAACAACATCATTACTTATTTACTCGATTATATTTACTTTCATTCATTGTTATATACATGCATATTTTAATGTAAATATTAGAAGTCTATCAATTAGGCACATCACTTCGGATTTTTTTTTTCGTTATATAATCAATTAATTGATGATGTTGATGACAATAATGATAATTATAATGATGGTGATGATAATGATGATGATTTTGATAAATTGATTGATTAATGTCTCATGCTTAAAAAAATGAGAACTAAAACAACAACATTACCAATAACCTAACGCGACAGTACATCACAATAATTATAAAGTCGAATCTTCTTTCCTTATATAATATGTAGATCTTAGAATTTTAAATCTGATAATGTATTTGACAAATACCTATCGAACAAATACTCCCAGTAAAGCCAAGAACACAATCGCAGGTGAAAGAGTTTATCCCATCTCTACAGGTTCCACCATTCAGACAACTGTCAGGACCACAATTGTTGATATCTGCGATGAATAAAATACAAAATTACTAAGAAATACTTGTTAGCAAACCAAACTTTCATTGCACTTAAGTACTTAAAGCAAGCGTTAAATGCAGCCGGTCTAGCGATGGGGCAAATTGTATTGAAAACATTATATTAGTATAATCCATTCGTGTATTTATGACAAACAACTCAAGGTAAACAAGCCTATGAAACAGGATATCACAAAAAGTATTTTTTAAACTGAATCTTCTATAATATGGAACTGATATTAGTTTAGAAATACCTATCGAACAAATACTCCCAGTAAAGCCAAGAACACAATCGCAGGTGTAAGCGTTTATTCCATCTCTACAGGTTCCGCCATTCATACAACTGTCAGGACCACAATCGTTAATATCTGGGATGAAAAGGATACAAATGAGTATAAACAAAACTTGCTGGCAAACATATATTTCATTGCACTCATTCAAATGCATATTTAAATCAAGGGTTAAAAGCAGCCCGTCTAGCGGTGAGAGACAATGTTTTAAAAATACTTTATAGCTATGATTCATTCGTGTATTTGCAAGTCAAATAGCACAAGATGAACAACCTGATGAAAGAGGATATAACAAAAGTAACAAATTGAATCTTCGCCGCTTGAATAATTATTAAAATGTATAATATGGAACTGACAATTTAGCAACCTATTGAACAAATACTTCCAATAAAGCCAATAACACAATCGCAGGTGAAAGACTTTATACCATTTCTACAGGATGCACCATAACTGTCAGGAACACAATCGTTGATGTATGTAGTAAAGACAGACTTAGTAACCTAATGTTTGTCTTAATGTCCTGTATTTTAATCCTTGTAACACGTGTTTTAAAAGTGCATTTAAATGTTATATCGTAGCTCTTAGGGAAGCAATCTTTATTTATTCCGATCAAAACTACTTTTGAAAAAGTCGAAATAAAGGAAACAAATAAAGTATCGTTTACTTGTTGAGCAAAGTGCACCCGTGAAGCCAGTGACACAATCGCAGGTGTAAGAGTTTATTCCATCTATACACGTTCCTCCATTTATACAACTGTCAGGTGCACAATCGTTGATATCTGCAATAATAAACATACAAAATTAGTTGATTCTTATTAACAACATCATTACTCATTTACTCGATTATATTTACTTTCATTTATTGTAATATACATGCATATTTTAATGTATATATTAGAAGTCTATCAATTAGGCACATTACTTCGGAATTGTTTTCGTTATATAATCAATTAATTGATGATGGTGATGACAATAATGGTAATTATAATGATAGTGATGAATCGATTGATTAATGTCTCATGCTTAAAAAATGAGAACTAAAGCAACAGCATTAACAAAACCCTAACGCGACAGTACATCACAATAATTATAAAGTCGAATCTTCTTTCCTTATATAATATGTAGATCTTAGAATTTGGAATCTGATAATGTATTTGACAAATACCTATCGAACAAATACTCCCAGTAAAGCCAAGAACACAATCGCAGGTGTAAGAGTTTATCCCATCTCTACAGGTTCCACCATTCAGACAACTGTCAGGACCACAATTGTTGATATCTGCGATGAATAAAATACAAAATTACTAAGAAATACTTGTTAGCAAACCAAACTTTCATTGCACTTAAGTACTTAAAGCAAGAGTTAAATGCAGCCGGTCTAGCGATGGGGCAAATTGTATTGAAAACATTATATTAGTATAATCCATTCGTGTATTTATGACAAACAACTCAAGGTAAACAAGCTGATGAAACATGATATCACAAAAAGTATTTTTTAAACTGAATCTTCTATAATATGGAACTGATATTAGTTTAGAAATACCTATCGAACAAATACTCCCAGTAAAGCCAAGAACACAATCGCAGGTGTAAGAGTTTATTCCATCTCTACAGGTTCCGCCATTCATACAACTGTCAGGACCACAATCGTTAATATCTGGGATGAAAACGATACAAATGAGTATAAACAAAACTTGCTGGCAAACATATATTTCATTGCATTCATTCAAACGCATATTTAAATCAAGGTTTAAAAGCAGCCAGTCTAGCGGTGAGAGACAATGTTTTAAAAATACTTTATAGCTATGATTCATTCGTGTATTTGCAAGTCAAATAGCACAAGATGAACAACCTGATGAAAGAGGATATAACAAAAGTAACAAATTGAATCTTCGCCGCTTGAATAATTGATAAAATGTATAATATGGAACTGACAATTTAGCAACCTATTAAACAAATACTTCCAATAAAGCCAATAACACAATCGCAGGTGAAAGACTTTATATCATTTCTACAGGATGCACCATAACTGTCAGGAACACAACCGTTGATGTATGTAGTAAAGACAGACTTAGTAACCTAATGTTCATTGTCTTCATGTCCTGTATTTCAAGTATTGTAATACGTCTTTCAAGAGTGCATTTAAATGTTATATCGTAGTTCTTAGGGAAGTATTCTATATTCATTCCGAAGAAAACTACTTTTGAAAATGTCGAATTAAAGGAAACAAATAAAGTATCGTTTACTTGTTGAGCAAAGTGCACCCGTGAAACCAGCAGCACAATCGCAGGTGTAAGAGTATATTCCATCTCTACACGTTCCTCCATTCATACACCGGTCAGGTGCACAATCGTTGATATCTGCGATTATTAACATACACAATTAGTTAATTCTTATTAACAACATCATTACTCATTTACTCGATTCTATTTACTTTCATTCATTGTTACATACATGCATATTTTAATGTAAATATTAGAAGTCTATCAATAAGGTACATCACTTCAGATTTTTTTTCGTTATATAATAAATAAATTGATGATGGTAATGACAATAATGATAATTATAATGATGGTGATGATGATGATGAATTGATTGATTAATGTCTCATGTTTAAAAAAATGACAACTAAAACAACAACATTAACAATAACCTAACGCGACAGTACATCACAATAATTATAAAGTCGAATCTTCTTTCCTTGTATAATATGTAGAACCTAAAATTTTTAATCTGATAATGTATTTGACAAATACCTATCGAACAAATACTCCCAGTAAAGCCAGCAACACAATCGCAGGTGTAAGAGTTTATTCCATCTCTACAGGTTCCTCCATTCATACAACTAACATGACCACACTCGTTGATATCTGCGATGAATAAGATACACAATTAGTTCATTCTTATTAACAACATCATTACTTATTTACTCGATTATATTTACTTTCATTCATTGTTATATACATGCATATTTTAATGTAAATATTAGAAGTCTATCAATTAGGCACATCACTTCGGATTTTTTTTTTCGTTATATAATCAATTAATTGATGATGTTGATGACAATAATGATAATTATAATGATGGTGATGATAATGATGATGATTTTGATAAATTGATTGATTAATGTCTCATGCTTAAAAAAATGAGAACTAAAACAACAACATTACCAATAACCTAACGCGACAGTACATCACAATAATTATAAAGTCGAATCTTCTTTCCTTATATAATATGTAGATCTTAGAATTTTAAATCTGATAATGTATTTGACAAATACCTATCGAACAAATACTCCCAGTAAAGCCAAGAACACAATCGCAGGTGAAAGAGTTTATCCCATCTCTACAGGTTCCACCATTCAGACAACTGTCAGGACCACAATTGTTGATATCTGCGATGAATAAAATACAAAATTACTAAGAAATACTTGTTAGCAAACCAAACTTTCATTGCACTTAAGTACTTAAAGCAAGCGTTAAATGCAGCCGGTCTAGCGATGGGGCAAATTGTATTGAAAACATTATATTAGTATAATCCATTCGTGTATTTATGACAAACAACTCAAGGTAAACAAGCCTATGAAACAGGATATCACAAAAAGTATTTTTTAAACTGAATCTTCTATAATATGGAACTGATATTAGTTTAGAAATACCTATCGAACAAATACTCCCAGTAAAGCCAAGAACACAATCGCAGGTGTAAGCGTTTATTCCATCTCTACAGGTTCCGCCATTCATACAACTGTCAGGACCACAATCGTTAATATCTGGGATGAAAAGGATACAAATGAGTATAAACAAAACTTGCTGGCAAACATATATTTCATTGCACTCATTCAAATGCATATTTAAATCAAGGGTTAAAAGCAGCCCGTCTAGCGGTGAGAGACAATGTTTTAAAAATACTTTATAGCTATGATTCATTCGTGTATTTGCAAGTCAAATAGCACAAGATGAACAACCTGATGAAAGAGGATATAACAAAAGTAACAAATTGAATCTTCGCCGCTTGAATAATTATTAAAATGTATAATATGGAACTGACAATTTAGCAACCTATTGAACAAATACTTCCAATAAAGCCAATAACACAATCGCAGGTGAAAGACTTTATACCATTTCTACAGGATGCACCATAACTGTCAGGAACACAATCGTTGATGTATGTAGTAAAGACAGACTTAGTAACCTAATGTTTGTCTTAATGTCCTGTATTTTAATCCTTGTAACACGTGTTTTAAAAGTGCATTTAAATGTTATATCGTAGCTCTTAGGGAAGCAATCTTTATTTATTCCGATCAAAACTACTTTTGAAAAAGTCGAAATAAAGGAAACAAATAAAGTATCGTTTACTTGTTGAGCAAAGTGCACCCGTGAAGCCAGTGACACAATCGCAGGTGTAAGAGTTTATTCCATCTATACACGTTCCTCCATTTATACAACTGTCAGGTGCACAATCGTTGATATCTGCAATAATAAACATACAAAATTAGTTGATTCTTATTAACAACATCATTACTCATTTACTCGATTATATTTACTTTCATTTATTGTAATATACATGCATATTTTAATGTATATATTAGAAGTCTATCAATTAGGCACATTACTTCGGAATTGTTTTCGTTATATAATCAATTAATTGATGATGGTGATGACAATAATGGTAATTATAATGATAGTGATGAATCGATTGATTAATGTCTCATGCTTAAAAAATGAGAACTAAAGCAACAGCATTAACAAAACCCTAACGCGACAGTACATCACAATAATTATAAAGTCGAATCTTCTTTCCTTATATAATATGTAGATCTTAGAATTTGGAATCTGATAATGTATTTGACAAATACCTATCGAACAAATACTCCCAGTAAAGCCAAGAACACAATCGCAGGTGTAAGAGTTTATCCCATCTCTACAGGTTCCACCATTCAGACAACTGTCAGGACCACAATTGTTGATATCTGCGATGAATAAAATACAAAATTACTAAGAAATACTTGTTAGCAAACCAAACTTTCATTGCACTTAAGTACTTAAAGCAAGAGTTAAATGCAGCCGGTCTAGCGATGGGGCAAATTGTATTGAAAACATTATATTAGTATAATCCATTCGTGTATTTATGACAAACAACTCAAGGTAAACAAGCTGATGAAACATGATATCACAAAAAGTATTTTTTAAACTGAATCTTCTATAATATGGAACTGATATTAGTTTAGAAATACCTATCGAACAAATACTCCCAGTAAAGCCAAGAACACAATCGCAGGTGTAAGAGTTTATTCCATCTCTACAGGTTCCGCCATTCATACAACTGTCAGGACCACAATCGTTAATATCTGGGATGAAAACGATACAAATGAGTATAAACAAAACTTGCTGGCAAACATATATTTCATTGCATTCATTCAAACGCATATTTAAATCAAGGTTTAAAAGCAGCCAGTCTAGCGGTGAGAGACAATGTTTTAAAAATACTTTATAGCTATGATTCATTCGTGTATTTGCAAGTCAAATAGCACAAGATGAACAACCTGATGAAAGAGGATATAACAAAAGTAACAAATTGAATCTTCGCCGCTTTTATAATTGATAAAATGTATAATATGGAACTGACAATTTAGCAACCTATTAAACAAATACTTCCAATAAAGCCAATAACACAATCGCAGGTGAAAGACTTTATATCATTTCTACAGGATGCACCATAACTGTCAGGAACACAACCGTTGATGTATGTAGTAAAGACAGACTTAGTAACCTAATGTTCATTGTCTTCATGTCCTGTATTTCAAGTATTGTAATACGTCTTTCAAGAGTGCATTTAAATGTTATATCGTAGTTCTTAGGGAAGTATTCTATATTCATTCCGAAGAAAACTACTTTTGAAAATGTCGAAATAAAGGAAACAAATAAAGTATCGTTTACTTGTTGAGCAAAGTGCACCCGTGAAACCAGCAGCACAATCGCAGGTGTAAGAGTATATTCCATCTCTACACGTTCCTCCATTCATACACCGGTCAGGTGCACAATCGTTGATATCTGCGATAATTAACATACACAATTAGTTAATTCTTATTAACAACATCATTACTCATTTACTCGATTCTATTTACTTTCATTCATTGTAATATACATGCATATTTTAATGTAAATATTAGAAGTCTATCAATAAGGTACATCACTTCAGATTTTTTTTCGTTATATAATAAATAAATTGATGATGGTAATGACAATAATGATAATTATAATGATGGTAATGATGATGATGAATTGATTGATTAATGTCTCATGTTTAAAAAAATGACAACTAAAACAACAACATTAACAATAACCTAACGCGACAGTACATCACAATAATTATAAAGTCGAATCTTCTTTCCTTGTATAATATGTAGAACCTAAAATTTTTAATCTGATAATGTATTTGACAAATACCTATTGAACAAATACTCCCAGTAAAGCCAGCAACACAATCGCAGGTGTAAGAGTTTATTCCATCTCTACAGGTTCCTCCATTCATACAACTAACATGACCACACTCGTTGATATCTGCGATGAATAAGATACACAATTAGTTCATTCTTATTAACAACATCATTACTTATTTACTCGATTATATTTACTTTCATTCATTGTTATATACATGCATATTTTAATGTAAATATTAGAAGTCTATCAATTAGGCACATCACTTCGGATTTTTTTTTTCGTTATATAATCAATTAATTGATGATGTTGATGACAATAATGATAATTATAATGATGGTGATGATAATGATGATGATCTTGATAAATTGATTGATTAATGTCTCATGCTTAAAAAAATGAGAACTAAAACAACAACATTAACAATAACCTAACGCGACAGTACATCACAATAATTATAAAGTCGAATCTTCTTTCCTTATATAATATGTAGATCTTAGAATTTTAAATCTGATAATGTATTTGACAAATACCTATCGAACAAATACTCCCAGTAAAGCCAAGAACACAATCGCAGGTGAAAGAGTTTATCCCATCTCTACAGGTTCCACCATTCAGACAACTGTCAGGACCACAATTGTTGATATCTGCGATGAATAAAATACAAAATTACTAAGAAATACTTGTTAGCAAACCAAACTTTCATTGCACTTAAGTACTTAAAGCAAGAGTTAAATGCAGCCGGTCTAGCGATGGGGCAAATTGTATTTGAAAACATTATATTAGTATAATCCATTCGTGTATTTATGACAAACAACTCAAGGTAAACAAGCTGATGAAACAGGATATCACAAAAAGTATTTTTTAAACTGAATCTTCTATAATATGAAACTGATATTAGTTTAGAAATACCTATCGAACAAATACTCCCAGTAAAGCCAAGAACACAATCGCAGGTGTAAGCGTTTATTCCATCTCTACAGGTTCCGCCATTCATACAACTGTCAGGACCACAATCGTTAATATCTGGGATGAAAAGGATACAAATGAGTATAAACAAAACTTGCTGGCAAACATATATTTCATTGCACGCATTCAAATGCATATTTAAATCAAGGGTTAAAAGCAGCCAGTCTAGCGGTGAGAGACAATGTTTTAAAAATACTTTATAGCTATGATTCATTCGTGTATTTGTAAGTCAAATAGCACAAGATGAACAACCTGATGAAAGAGGATATAACAAAAGTAACAAATTGAATCTTCGCCGCTTGAATAATTATTAAAATGTATAATATGGAACTGACAATTATCAACCTATTGAACAAATACTTCCAATAAAGCCAATAACACAATCGCAGGTTAAAGATTTTATACCATTTCTACAGGATGCACCATAACTGTCAGGAACACAATCGTTGATGTATGTAGTAAAGACAGACTTAGTAACCTAATGTTTGTCTTCATGTCCTGTATTTTAATCCTTGTAACACGTGTTTTAAAAGTGCATTTAAATGTTATATCGTAGCTCTTAGGGAAGCAATCTTTATTTATTCCGATCAAAACTACTTTTGAAAAAGTCGAAATAAAGGAAACAAATAAAGTATCGTTTACTTGTTGAGCAAAGTGCACCCGTGAAGCCAGTGACACAATCGCAGGTGTAAGAGTTTATTCCATCTATACACGTTCCTCCATTTATACAACTGTCAGGTGCACAATCGTTGATATCTGCAATAATAAACATACAAAATTAGTTAATTCTTATTAACAACATCATTACTCATTTACTCGATTATTTTTACTTTCATTTATTTTAATATACATGCATATTTCAATGTAAATATTAGAAGTCTATCAATTAGGCACATTACTTCGGAATTGTTTTCGTTATATAATCAATTAATTGATGATGGTGATGACAATAATGGTAATTATAATGATAGTGATGAATCGATTGATTAATGTCTCATGCTTAAAAAATGAGAACTAAAGCAACAACATTAACAAAACCCTAACGCGACAGT
Organism: Lytechinus pictus; assembly: GCF_037042905.1. Classification (NCBI taxonomy): domain Eukaryota; kingdom Metazoa; phylum Echinodermata; class Echinoidea; order Temnopleuroida; family Toxopneustidae; genus Lytechinus; species Lytechinus pictus. The sequence goes on from NC_087252.1 coordinate 9,959,790, forward strand.
ACATCACAATAATTATAAAGTCGAATCTTCTTTCCTTATATAATATGTAGATCTTAGAATTTGGAATCTGATAATGTATTTGACAAATACCTATCGAACAAATACTCCCAGTAAAGCCAAGAACACAATCGCAGGTGTAAGAGTTTATCCCATCTCTACAGGTTCCACCATTCAGACAACTGTCAGGACCACAATTGTTGATATCTGCGATGAATAAAATACAAAATTACTAAGAAATACTTGTTAGCAAACCAAACTTTCATTGCACTTAAATATTTAAAGCAAGAGTTAAATGCAGCCGGTCTAGCGATGGGGCAAATTGTATTGAAAACATTACATTAGTATAATCCATTCGTATATTTATGACAAACAACTCAAGGTAAACAAGCTGATGAAACATGATATCACAAAAAGTATTTTTTAAACTGAATCTTCTATAATATGGAACTGATATTAGTTTAGAAATACCTATCGAACAAATACTCCCAGTAAAGCCAAGAACACAATCGCAGATGTAAGAGTTTATTCCATCTCTACAGGTTCCGCCATTCATACAACTGTCAGGACCACAATCGTTAATATCTGGGATGAAAAGGATACAAATGAGTATAAACAAAACTTGCTGGCAAACATATATTTCATTGCATTCATTCAAACGCATATTTAAATCAAGGTTTAAAAGCAGCCAGTCTAGCGGTGAGAGACAATGTTTTAAAAATACTTTATAGCTATGATTCATTCGTGTATTTGCAAGTCAAATAGCACAAGATGAACAACCTGATGAAAGAGGATATAACAAAAGTAACAAATTGAATCTTCGCCGCTTGAATAATTGATAAAATGTATAATATGGAACTGACAATTTAGCAACCTATTAAACAAATACTTCCAATAAAGCCAATAACACAATCGCAGGTGAAAGACTTTATACCATTTCTACAGGATGCACCATAACTGTCAGGAACACAACCGTTGATGTATGTAGTAAAGACAGACTTAGTAACCTAATGTTCATTGTCTTCATGTCCTGTATTTCAAGTATTGTAATACGTCTTTCAAGAGTGCATTTAAATGTTATATCGTAGTTCTTAGGGAAGTATTCTATATTCATTCCGAAGAAAACTACTTTTGAAAATGTCGAAATAAAGGAAACAAATAAAGTATCGTTTACTTGTTGAGCAAAGTGCACCCGTGAAGCCAGCAGCACAATCGCAGGTGTAAGAGTATATTCCATCTCTACACGTTCCTCCATTCATACACCGGTCAGGTGCACAATCGTTGATATCTGCGATAATTAACATACACAATTAGTTAATTCTTATTAACAACATCACTACTCATTTACTCGATTATATTTACTTTCATTTATTGTAATATACATGCATATTTTAATGTATATATTAGAAGTCTATCAATTAGGCACATTACTTCGGATTTTTTTTCGTTATATAATAAATTAATTGATGATGGTAATGACAATAATGATAATTATAATGATGGTGATGATGATGATGAATTGATTGATTAATGTCTCATGTTTAAAAAAATGAGAACTAAAACAACAACATTAACAATAACCTAACGCGACAGTACATCACAATAATTATAAAGTCGAATCTTCTTTCCTTATATAATATGTAGAACCTAAAATTTTTAATCTGATAATGTATTTGACAAATACCTATCGAACAAATACTCCCAGTAAAGCCAGCAACACAATCGCAGGTGTAAGAGTTTATTCCATCTCTACAGGTTCCTCCATTCATACAACTAACATGACTACACTCGTTGATATCTGCGATGGATAAGATACACAATTAGTTCATTCTTATTAACAACATCATTACTTATTTACTCGATTATATTTACTTTCATTCATTGTTATATACATGCATATTTTAATGTAAATATTAGAAGTCTATCAATTAGGCACATCACTTCGGATTTTTTTTTCGTTATATAATCAATTAATTGATGATGGTGATGACAATAATGATAATTATAATGATGGTGATGATAATGATGATGATCTTGATAAATTGATTGATTAATGTCTCATGCTTAAAAAAATGAGAACTAAAACAACAACATTAACAATAACCTAACGCGACAGTACATCACAATAATTATAAAGTCGAATCTTCTTTCCTTATATAATATGTAGATCTTAGAATTTTAAATCTGATAATGTATTTGACAAATACCTATCGAACAAATACTCCCAGTAAAGCCAAGAACACAATCGCAGGTGAAAGAGTTTATCCCATCTCTACAGGTTCCACCATTCAGACAACTGTCAGGACCACAATTGTTGATATCTGCGATGAATAAAATACAAAATTACTAAGAAATACTTGTTAGCAAACCAAACTTTCATTGCACTTAAGTACTTAAAGCAAGCGTTAAATGCAGCCGGTCTAGCGATGGGGCAAATTGTATTGAAAACATTATATTAGTATAATCCATTCGTGTATTTATGACAAACAACTCAAGGTAAACAAGCTGATGAAACAGGATATCACAAAAAGTATTTTTTAAACTGATTCTTCTATAATATGAAACTGATATTAGTTTAGAAATACCTATCGAACAAATACTCCCAGTAAAGCCAAGAACACAATCGCAGGTGTAAGCGTTTATTCCATCTCTACAGGTTCCGCCATTCATACAACTGTCAGGACCACAATCGTTAATATCTGGGATGAAAAGGATACAAATGAGTATAAACAAAACTTGCTGGCAAACATATAATTCATTGCACTCATTCAAATGCATATTTAAATCAAGGGTTAAAAGCAGCCAGTCTAGCGGTGAGAGACAATGTTTTAAAAATACTTTATAGCTATGATTCATTCGTGTATTTGCAAGTCAAATAGCACAAGATGAACAACCTGATGAAAGAGGATATAACAAAAGTAACAAATTGAATCTTCGCCGCTTGAATAATTATTAAAATGTATAATATGGAACTGACAATTTATCAACCTATTGAACAAATACTTCCAATAAAGCCAATAACACAATCGCAGGTTAAAGACTTTATACCATTTCTACAGGATGCACCATAACTGTCAGGAACACAATCGTTGATGTATGTAGTAAAGACAGACTTAGTAACCTAATGTTTGTCTTCATGTCCTGTATTTTAATCCTTGTAACACGTGTTTTAAAAGTGCATTTAAATGTTATATCGTAGCTCTTAGGGAAGCAATCTTTATTTATTCCGATCAAAACTACTTTTGAAAAAGTCGAAATAAAGGAAACAAATAAAGTATCGTTTACTTGTTGAGCAAAGTGCACCCGTGAAGCCAGTGACACAATCGCAGGTGTAAGAGTTTATTCCATCTATACACGTTCCTCCATTTATACAACTGTCAGGTGCACAATCGTTGATATCTGCAATAATAAACATACAAAATTAGTTAATTCTTATTAACAACATCATTACTCATTTACTCGATTATTTTTACTTTCATTTATTTTAATATACATGCATATTTTAATGTAAATATTAGAAGTCTATCAATTAGGCACATTACTTCGGAATTGTTTTCGTTATATAATCAATTAATTGATGATGGTGATGACAATAATGGTAATTATAATGATAGTGATGAATCGATTGATTAATGTCTCATGCTTAAAAAATGAGAACTAAAGCAACAACATTAACAAAACCCTAACGCGACAGTACATCGCAATAATTATAAAGTCGAATCTTCTTTCCTTATATAATATGTAGATCTTAGAGTTTGGAATCTGATAATGTATTTGACAAATACCTATCGAACAAATACTCCCAGTAAAGCCAAGAACACAATCGCAGGTGTAAGAGTTTATCCCATCTCTACAGGTTCCACCATTCATGCAACTGTCAGGACCACAATCGTTGATGTCTGCGATGAATAACATACACAATTAGTACATTCTTGTTTGCCACATTATTACACATTTACTATATTATATTATATTTCATTCATTGCAATATACATTGCATATCTTAATGTAAATAACATCAATTAGGCACATTACTTTGGACATTGTTCCGTTATATATGAATTGATGATGATGATGATGATAGACTGATTGTTTTATTTTACGTAAATGAGAACCCAAACAACATTTAAAAAACCTAACGCGACAGTTTATTACAATAATTTTAAAGTCATATCTTCTTGTTTAATTACAGTTCCTATAATTTCCGAATTGATGATATATTTGACAAATACCTATTGAACAAGTACTTCCAGTAAAGCCGGGAACACAATCGCAGGTGTAAGAGTTTATTTCATCTCTACAGGTTCCACCATGCAAACAACTGTCAGGACCACAATCGTTGATATCTGCGATGAATAAGATACAAAATTAGTAAGAAATTATCGTTAGCAAACCAATATTTAATTGCACTTATGTATTTAAAGCAAGAGTTAAATGCAGTTAGTCTAGCGATGTGGCACATTGTTTTAAAAACATTATATTAGTATATTTCAATCGTGTATGTATGACAAATAACACAAGATAAACAACCTTATGAATCAGGATATTGCAAAAAGTTTTTTTTTTAATGAATCTTCTATTATATGGAACTTATGATAATTTGACAAACCTATCGAACAAATACTTCCAGTAAAGCCAGCAACACAATCGCAGGTGTACGAGTTTATCCCATCTCTACAGGTTCCACCATTCATACAACTGTCAGTGCCACAATTGTTGATATCTGTAATATTACACAGAACATATATATTTACTTATTTGTTCGATTATTTTTTCATATCAGTCCTTCGAATATACATGTACATTGGAATGTTATTACACAAAGTATAACAATTATGCACATTACTTCTGAAATATACCGTTGTATTAATACTTAATTGACATACTTGCAATTATTGTCCTCGTGTGCAATATTAACATCGTACTTTCACTTCTGGTGTGACAATAATAATGGTGATAATAATGACAATATTAAAATATTTATCAGTTTCTAGGGAGTCTGTATCCTCATCTCTACTTTCCCTTTTTGTGCTCGCTTCAATTTCTACTTAACTTACATTTTAGTGACCATTGTTAAATGTTATGTATTATATAATGAGTATTTTTTTATTCTTAAGGCTGCCTCTTTCTTTTTCCAGTTTACACCTCTTGCTTTCCCTTTTCTTTTGACTTATCCCTATTTCTTTCCTTTTTCCCATCTCTTTCCTCCCCTCTCTACTCTTTCTTCCTAATTGTTAACTCCCCCTATTATTTCATTGGTAACACTTTGTAGTAATTATGTTATGGCTTTTGGCATTTACTTACGATACATTTCTTTTTCATCAGCTTGAATCTGTATTGTATTTAAATATTCATTTATAATGTTTACTTTATATTTGGTTATGTTTCTATTTCTACATGTAAACAGTCACACA